>NC_067398.1:723777116-723832116 GCF_016432865.1 Antechinus flavipes
GAAAGTCAGGAATTATATGAGCAAAATTATAAAAAAGTCTCCACACAAATAAAGTCAGACTTAAATAATTGGAAAAATATTAAGTGCTCTTGGATTGGCCGAGCGAACATAATAAAGATGACAATACTCCCTAAACTAATCTATTTATTTAGTGCTATACCAATCAGACTTCCAAGAAAATATTTTATTGATCTAGAAAAAATAACAACAAAATTCATATGGAACAACAAAAAGTCGAGAATCTCAAGGGAACTAATGAAAAAAAAATCAAATGAAGGTGGCCTAGCTGTACCTGATCTAAAATTATATTATAAAGCAGCAGTCACCAAAACCATTTGGTATTGGCTAAGAAATAGATTAGTGGATCAGTGGAAAAGGCTAGGCTCACAAGACAGAATAGTCAATTATAGCAATCTAGTGTTTGACAAACCCAAAGCCCCTAACTTCTGGGAAAAGAATTCAATATTTGATAAAAACTGCTGGGATAATTGGAAATTAGTATGGCAGAAATTAGGCATGGACCCACACTTAACACCATATACCAAGATAAGATCAAAATGGGTCTATGACCTAGGCATAAAGAACGAGACTATAAATAAATTAGAGGAACATAGAATAGTTTATCTCTCAGACTTGTGGAGGAGAAAGAAATTTGTGACCAAAGATGAACTAGAGACCATTACTGATCACAGAATAGAAAATTTCGATTACATCAAATTAAAAAGCCTTTGTACAAATAAAACTAATGCAAACAAGATTAGAAGGGAAGCAACAAACTGGGAAAACATTTTCACAGTTAAAGGTTCTGATAAAGGCCTCATTTCCAAAATATATAGAGAACTGACTCAAATTTATAAGAAATCAAGCCATTCTCCAATTGATAAATGGTCAAAGGATATGAACAGACAATTTTCAGAGGATGAGATTGAAACTATTACCACTCATATGAAAGAGTGTTCCAAATCATTATTGATCAGAGAAATGCAAATTAAGACAACTCTGAGATACCACTACACACCTGTCAGATTGGCTAAGATGACAGGAAAAAATAATGATGAATGTTGGAGGGGATGCGGGAAAACTGGGACACTAATGCATTGTTGGTGGAGTTGTGAACGAATCCAACCATTCTGGAGAGCAATCTGGAATTATGCCCAAAAAATTATCAAAATGTGCATATCCTTTGATCCAGCAGTGTTTCTATTGGGCTTATATCCCAAAGAAATACTAAAGAAGGGAAAGGGACCTGTATGTGCCAAAATGTTTGTAGCAGCCCTGTTTGTAGTGGCTAGAAACTGGAAAATGAATGGATGCCCATCAATTGGAGAATGGCTGGGTAAATTGTGGTATATGAATGTTATGGAATATTATTGTTCTGTAAGAAATGACCAGCAGGATGAATACAGAGAGGCTTGGAGAGACCTTCATGAACTGATGCTAAGTGAAATGAGCAGAACCAGGAGATCATTATACACTTCGACAACGATATTGTATGAGGACATATTTTGATGGAAGTGGATTTCTTTGACAAAGAGACCTGAGTTTCAATTGATAAATGACGGACAAAAGCAGCTACACCCAAAGAAAGAACACTGGGAAACGAATGTGAACTATCTGCATTTTTGTTTTTCTTCCCGGATTATTTATACCTTCTGAATCCAATTCTCCCTACGCAACAAGAGAACTGTTCGGTTCTGCAAACATATATTGTATCTAGGATATACTGCAACATATCCAACATATAAAGGACTGCTTGCCATCTAGGGGAGGGGGGGGAGGGAGGGAGGGGAAAAAAAATCGGAACAGAAATGAGTGTCAATATAATGTAATTATTAAAAAAAAAAAAAAAAAAAAAAAAAGAAAACCAATGACAGCATTTTTCTACACCCTCAAAAAATTCTTGTAATTGTCCTGGAGTAGTTTCCAATTCTTTCTCCTTTATTAGCTTCTTTAAGACTTTCTGATAACATTCTCAGTCCCTGTCACCTGATTGTTTTTGCCCCATTCTGATTCAATATGTGCACTATATCAATATCAATGATATAAAACTCAATTTTACTTCCACCTAATTCTTGTGTTATCCTGGAGATAAACTAATTTCCCTTCTTACCTTAATTCCTGAGCTCACCAACAGGTCACTCTCCTCTGCAATGGCATTCAGGTCCCTGTCTAGTTGAGTGCCAGTGTGGATGCTGCTCCCGCTCCCCAAAATAGGATGAGAGTGGAAAGGAAAGTACAGGAGCCAGCCAGGTACCATCTAAGCATTCTATTTATTGATCTGAGAGCCAGGGTCTATATTTTCTCTAAGCTAATATCGCAAGAACACTAGAGTGTTCAGGTTACTTAGTGAATATTTCAAGATTACAGAAATACATCCTGCTCTTCCTTGCCACTTGACTTGAACATTAAACAGTAATTAGCAGTCAGTCTGCCTATTGTAACAATCATAACTTGTAGCACTTAGTGGTAACAGTTTACTTATTGTAACAGAGTCCTATATTGTGTACTTCATGATGGCCTTGTTCTTATTACATTATTCAAGCCGGTTATTCCCCACAATACTCCCAGAAATTCTAATTATTGTTCTATAACAAATGTCCAGCAGGACGATTTCAGAGAGGCTTGGAGAGACTGACATGAACTGATGCTGAGTGAAAAGAGCAGAACCCTTAGATCATTGTACACAGCAACAACATGGTTATATGATGATCAATTCAGGAGGACGTGGCTCTCTTCAAGAATGAGATGCTTCAAACCAGATCCAGTGGTTTAATGATAAAGAGAGCCATCTACAACCAGAGAGAGGGCTGTGGGAACTGGGTGTGGTTCACAACAGAACATTTTCACTTTTTGGTTGTTGTTTGCTTGCATTTTATTTTGTCTATAACTTTTTTCTGTTTTCATTTGATTTTTCTTACAGAGCAAGATTATTGTATAAATATGTATTAACGTATTGAAATCACTCTATATTTCTACCATCTTTAACATATACTGGTCTATTTGTCATCTCAGGGGAGGGAGGAGGAAAGGGAGGGAAATTGGGACATAAGGTTTTGTCAGGGTCAATGTTGAAGAATTGCCTATGCATATGTTTTTAAAAATATCAAGCTTTAATAAAGAAAAAAATAAAAGAAAGAAAGAAAGAAAACGAGACACTATTCTATACTCTCCAAACCATCTGGGAAACAGAGCTCCGAAGGCTGAATAAAGAATGAACTCACTTCAGGTTTCACAGGAAATGTTCTAAATTCCTTTAAAATGATGATAAATACATTTTAGAGTGTTATTACTCAGAAAAAAAATGGGCTAAAGTAAGACATCTTCCCATGAGGAAAAATCTATTGTGAGATAGGAACTCAGGCATGATATAGATCAAGCAAGCAAAGTCCCAGCCCTGGATTGATGCCAGCAAACAAGGAGCAATAATTCTAGATCTGCTGCTGTGCTGGCAGAAATATAATGTATAATGGAAGCTAATGCCTTTATGAGAAATCTAGATACAATCAATTGAAATTTACATAATGAAAAAATAGAAAACAATGTGATAAATCTCACTGGAAAAATAATGATCCAGCAGAGACTTCCTAGTCATCTTCTGGTAAGATATTATCGAGGAAAACTCTTTGTATTCTAGAGGATAAAAGAGAAATGGAATGAACGCATTGATCAGCATCTGAAGAATTCAAAAAGGAAATGTCCAGAATTAAGGTTGTCAAATTCCAGAACTTTTATTGCAAATATCTAGAAAGAAAGAATTCAAGGATAGTGAGAAGACAGTCAGGATGCACAAGATTTTGTCACTTCTTTAAAGGATCAGAGTATTTGGAATGTGAATTTCTGTAGAGCAAAGGAACTAGGATCGTAACCAGGAATCGCCTGCCTAGTAAAACTGATGATGGTCCTTCAGGAAAAAGTGTGGTGTTCTCTTCTTTTTTATAATATAAATGATGGTTCTGTGTGGGAGCAGGTTTCTTGGGGAGGTTTTCTGGAGGCAGCCTTAGTTTCAGTTCAGATTCTTAGAGACCTATCTCTCTGCTTGATTCTAAGAGCTCCTCTGCTTTCTTCAGCCTCCAGCCAGCACAAAGGTGGAAGATGGAATGAATCTGACTTTGCCTCCGAGAGTGGGCTTGTGGACTTCTGTATCTCCCAGAGTGCTCTTTGGCCCTGAGAGTTTCTTGGTTATATGCTGTTCACTGAGTACACACCAATCATAATATCAGGAAACCTTTATTTGTTGTATGATTGAATCAATGTTAAACTAGATTTAAACTCAGTTCCACTTAGTATTTTGTTTCAAGTTCTGGCCCATAACATCTCCTCGTAGGATCAGCTCAATCATACTAAACTATGCTAAAGTAGATAATTATTGTCTCTATCTCTAACTCTAATAAGTTAACACTTTGTAGGGATTCGAACAAAAAAGGTAGGAGCTCAGTGAAATAGAGGAATTCCAAGTATATGTCATGAAAAGACCAGAGCTGAACAAAAATTTTGATTTTCAAATACAGAATTCAGGAGAAGCACAAGTGGTTAATCAGGAAATGGAAATCATAAGGGACTTAACCTGATTAATTTGTTTATTTTTGTGCATGGGAGGATGATCCTTGTAATTCATGAGAAATTTCCCATTAATAGGGAAGTTAGAAGGAGTATATATAAACAGAGTGCATAGGTGTTCATTGAATATGAATATGAAAGAATACTTTATGAAAGAAATTACATTAAATTAAAGGTTTGGTGGAATGTGTTGGGAGAAAGGGAAAGAGAGAAGGAGGATGGCATAAATTATCTCCTATTAAAAAGGCAACATAAAACATTTAGTAGAGGGGAAGGAAGAGGGGAGGGAGAGAGAGTGAATATTATACTCATTGAATTGGCTCTAAGACAAAATAACATACACACTCAACACTGATAGAGAAATCTATATTATTTTGTAAGGTAGTAAAACATTAAAAGAATAAGAGCAGGGGCTAGGGTGAGAAAAGAGAAGGAATATTGTGAAATGTGTGATGAAAAGTAAAATCCTTTCATGAGGGATAAATTGAAAAAAAAAACAAAATAGAATAATCAGGGAAAATATAATTAGCAATAGTCATTATGGAAACAATTTTGAAGCAACTTTCTTTGCTGCAAACAGCTCTTCTCAAATGTATAGATAAAGAAATGAAAAGTATTAAAATATGAGCTAGTTCCCAACTGATATTGATAAAAATGTATGATATATGTTAAAAAGACTATGAAATTAGGCAAATTCATCCACCTAAAACTAACAAGACATGGCTTGAACCCTAAAAGGGATTAAGAAAAAAAGGAAAAGGAAATATATGAACAAAAATCTTGATATCACATCTGTTCTTGGGGAAAAAATTGGATATTGAGAGAATTCTCATGAAATGGAGAATGGCTGAAGAAATTGTGGTATGTAATTATGACGGAATACTTTGATGATTCGTAACTATGATGACCAGAAAAATCTGGAAAGATACATGAACATATGAAAACTGAAATGTAATGTGTACAAAGTCAAGCAATAGAGTGGATTGGTCACCTGTGAATAACTTTGCTTTTTCAACAACAAAATGGTTCAAAACTGTTCTGAAGATCTTTATGATGAAACTGTTGGATGTTAAAAAGTTTGTAAAAATTTTATTTTTAGGAGTTCTTTTTATTAACCCAAGGAATGATGCATGTATATTTCTCAGCAAGGCATTTCTATAAATATTTTGTGTAACTACATGTGTGGTATCTCAGTGGTTCTGGGGATGGGGAAGAAAGGAGAGAATGTGGAAGGCAAACCTTTTTAAAAAGTTAAAAATATTGTTTTACATGGAAAGGGGAAAATAAAGATATCACACTAAAAAAAGAAGAAGAATTCTTGTTCCTGAAATTCCTTTGATTCTTGTTCTGTTTTGTGCTATTTTCCCACAATATCAGGAGAATTGCACAACATTTGGGAATAAAAATGCAGCCCAGTAACCCGGCACTGGAGGCCAAGATAGAGAAGATCTCCACTATCATCACGGCTTTCCCTTTGGAGCTCTGATACGTGGGGAGGAAAGAGACCCAGACGCTGCAAAACACCAGCATGCTGAACGTGATGAGCTTGGCCTCGTTGAAGGCATCGGGCAGGTTCCTGGCCAGGAAGGCTATGGTGAAGCTGCCCAGGGCCAGAAAGCCCATGTAGCCCAGGACATAGTAAAATGCAAAGGCGGAGCCCTCGTTACATGTGAGGATGATGTACCTGGATTCAGAGCTTGTGTCTGCCTCTGGAAAGGGGGGATGGGTCCCCAACCAGATGGCACAGGAAAGCCCTTGGATTCCGGAGCAGATGAGAACCACACAGTAGGGCACTCTGGGATGAAGGAACATCCGCATCCTGCTCCCTGGCCCTGTCACCCTGAAAGCCAGAACCACTATGATGGTTTTAGCCAAAATGGAGGAAACAGCCACCGTGAACACAACTGCAAATACTGTTTGTCGGAGAAGGCAGGAAGCCATTGTGGGACGGCCCAGGAAGAGCAAGGAGCAGAGGAAGCAGGAGGAAAGGGAGGTGAGGAGCAGGTAGCTGAGGTTCCTGTTATTGGCTTGGACTATGGGAGTGTCTTGGAACTTCACAAAGACCCATAGTACCAGGGCCGTGAGCAATGAGAGTGAAACAGCTACAGCTGTCACTGCCTTCCCCCAGGGTTCATTCACAGCCAGGAAGGTTACAATCTTGGGGAGGCAGTGATCTCTCTGCTCATTGGGATACTCATCCTCTGGGCACTTCTTACACTGCTCGGCATCTGCAGGAGACAAACAAGGACTTAAGTATAGATTAAAATATTTCTCTTCATTCCCACAATAGGAAATCATCCCGAGACCTGCCGCAATTCCTTCTGCTTCTGCAAAACCCCATTTTCTCTTTACTGGATGACACAGTCACTGGTAAGTTACTTGGTACACTGGCCAGATCAAATCTATTCATGCTCTTGATCTCTGTTGGCTTTGGTTCAAGTTCTCTTTATTCCTTTTATGTAAGTGATGTCACCTTTTTTTCTTAACCTAATCATTAAGGACAATAAGCTTAGACAGTGGAGCCCTTTCCTATCAAATATCCAGATTACTTCTGTGTTGTGTTGGGCAACAACTCAAGTGGAAGAGCTGCCTGTCTCAATACTTCCTCATTCTTTCCAGCTTCCAGTTTACACCTTTCCACAACCGATTTATATGAAATTTAAACATTAACTTGGCAGATACGGAGAATCTGTATATTCTTGTCTCTTCAGTTGGAATAGAATCTCCCTGAATGAAGGATTCACTTCCTTTTTATCACTCTATCTCATTATTTATGACCAAGTTCTTCTCACACTAAATGACTATTGATTGACTGATTAATGACTTATTAAATAATGGCAAGTTTCTTATAGAAAACCTGTTTCTTTTGTTTTGGAAGTGTTCCTTTTATCCATCCCAAGAGAAATGAAGCCTTTCCAGGATATGTTCAATAGTGAAAATGATAACCCGTTAATACCTTCATTTTATCAGTTAATTAAAGAGAAAAATTCTCTTTGGATCATCATTTGGATTTTTTTCACTACTATTTGGAATATTGGATTGACCTTATTTTAACCATAGCTTTCAAATCCATGAGACCTGAATTTAGCATCTAGAATGCTTCAATGACACACTAGAACCATACTTGCTATCAGCACTCTCTCTGATGCCTAAAAATGATTTTTTCCTCCTCATTGATTCTCCCTCTTTCTCTGTAATCTTCACAAATCTTTTATTGCCCCTGTCACATCTGCAGTGAAAACCCGAAGAGAAATGCTAGTTATGTCACAAATTACTATCAACTGTTTCAATTTGACTATGCTCTATCAGGAAGTAAATGGCTACTTGAATGCGAATAGAAATTGAAGTCAGAGTTTACATCCTGCCTCAGGAAAAAAAAATTGTTATGTGACTCTGGGCAAATAATATTCTTGAGTCTGTCTTTGTTTTCCCTTCAGAGAAATAAGGATAATAATTACACTATCTTCATAAGGTTATTATGAGCATCAAATGAGAGAGAACATATGTAGCACAAATTTGAGCCTCAATTTACATGGTTCTTATAATTTTATCACCATCATCCTCATCCTTCTCATCACTAAATCAAGAGTTTGCCCTCATTGCAGGGGAGAGAACCATGTGTGCCCCACTAAGGCAGCAGATGAGATTAAGGGATCATCTAAATTTTGTACAAATTAGAAGATCTTCTCATTGAAGCAACCTGTTCTCTGGTTTCCTCTTTTGCCTGCCCTCTTAGATTCAAAAACATGTAAAGCCAGGCTCAAATGCAATGCTATTGAATAAGCCATGGCCACATCTATTCTGCTTGGAGCTTGGGATGCAATGTTGACTGCTCAAGTCCTGTGACCCACGCGGTGATTTCCTTATCCCATGTCTCATTTCTTAACCTCCTGAGCTGATTACTTATCTGATGTCACTCCATGTGCAGTGTGATGAAAACAGGTGATGGCCATGAAGGGGCAGGTGCACTTTTAATACTGTGGAAGTCACTCTGATCCACAATGGTTTTGGTATCTCCCAGAAAACAAGGCCCAGCTAAATACCTGACCTTCTTAGTAGAGATTGATCCTGCTGCAGGAGTTCCCTCTAACAGTCAAGACACAGGTTCAGTCCCAGGGCTATCCCTGCTTTCAACTGTGTTGATTATAATAATGTCAGGGGGAAAAGGCCAATTTGGTTAGCATTCCTCACTATGTCTGATTTTTTTGTATCTATATTGTTCAATACCATGAAGCATTAGAACAATGAAATATGGAAAGGCAATACTGGATCATCAATAGAAAGGGATAACAGCATTTGGATGGCTCCTATGGAGCTTACAGAGTCAGCTCATGGCTCTGGGTTTCTTATGGGACATGAACCATGATCTCTGAAAGACCCTGCTAGTTTTCAGCTCTTGGTCAGTTTTGGGGAAATTTTCCACTGAAACCAGACCCATAAGTTAGAGCAAAGTCTGTAGTCTCTAATGTATGGAATACAACTCCCCCATTAGGTAACTTTCTTTAAAGTTTTTTTTTGCCTTCTCCATCTCAATATTTTTGTTTCTATCCCTGTCTATTCATTTCTTTTTATTTCTAACTCTGCCTTTGTCTCTCAATATCTGTTTCTCCCTTTCTGTTTCTTGCAAAGACATCTGTCTTACTCCCTAATCTATAAACATATATATTTACATATATGTGCATACATAAATATGGACACCTCTACTTTTACATATATACATATAAACATATAGACCCTTGTATATATTGTTTTTAATCTTTCCCTGTGTCATGTGTATATCCATGACACACTATCTTGGAGTAAAAGGGCAAGTGAACTGCAGTTCATCAAAGAAATAAGATGATGAATAATTTCTTCCTATATATTATCTTTCTCATTGTGCAGCAGGAAAATTTTGCCATGTCATTGTGTTTGTACAGTTCTTGGCTTTTTCTTGAGAACGGGACTTCCACATATTTTGTCTTGTTTACACTTACCTGGGATTTCTCTTTCTATTTCTCATGCCTGGCACTTTGTTGATAACATGCAAATGGCAGTGATATATGTGGGTTTGTTTTCTATCCACCAATTGTCTTGAAAATGTTCATTGTTTCAAGTAGTTTTAGTTCATTTTCAAGGATTATGTAAACATACCATATCTCCTGCAAAGAGTGATACTAGTGTTTTTCATTGCATACATTAATTACTTTAATTTCACTTTGGTCTCTTATACTTAAAAGTAACATTTCTAGTACAAAGATTCATAATAGTGGTGCTAATAGGAATCTTGTCTTCACTCTTTATCTTATTGGAAAAGTTTCTAGCTTCTGCTCTTTCTCAGGCTCATATATTTATTTACAGAGCCCACGACATTTCTGTAAAATTGAGACAAAGAATATGCTCTTAGGTTTTTTTTTGTTTGTTTGTTTGTTTTTTTTTTTTTTTTTTTACTAGCAGGGGCCATGAGATGCAACCTCCTTGCAGTAACTTACCTATATAATTGGAGATTTCGCCTTCTGAGCATGGGGAGCAACTAAAGCAACAAGGAGGCTTCCCCTCCAAAAGCGACTTCTTGAATCCAGCAGGACAACTGGCACTACATATGGCAGAGGGTACCTAAGACAGTGACAGGAGACTGGAATAAACGTTTTTTACTGACAGCTACTTATGTTTGTGAAGAAAACAGCTGTTTTTTGACATTCTGGTTTGGATAACCCCCTCCACAGGTACATAATTAGGAGTGTATATGAATGATCACATTCTTTCCAACTTATTCTTTCCATTTGTCACCCACTCTTCTGCAAAACTCAGTGACAGACCTTCTCCTACAGAACCTTCACACAAAAGTATTTCACACCCTGGACATTAATAAGACAGTCCACGTGTTGGCTAATTACAGAGAAGTTGACTTTCCCAGGCTCGGTCATAGATTTGGGAGATATCTCGACAAGACCCTGAAGCTTCTCCTTGGGCAGGGTCATTGTACTGCAAGGGCAATTCCAAGGCAATATGAATTTTGATTTCTTAGAAGTCTTCCTAATAAGATCAAGATTTAAACAAGGATGTCCATTAACAACAGTATTATGCACTATTGTACTGGAACAGTTTTCTTCAGTAATAAGTGATGAAAGAGAAATGGAAGGAATTGGTGTACTCAGTGTAAAAGCAAAAATAACACTTTTGGTAGTTCAAGTGCCTGATGGGATTTTGGAGTGACTGAACTCAGAAATATTTGGAATGTAATTTTTCAGGTTAAGGTATATTGGAATGGGGGGTAAAGCCAAGATGTTGGAGAAGGCACACGTGACTTTCTAAGTCCCTCTCATCCCCTCACAACCAAGTATTAAATTCAGCCTCAAAAATACCACTTGACTGCTAAAGTCCACGAAGATTAGAAGCACCCAATTTACCAGCCAAAGATAATCTGGAAGATCACCAGGAAAGGTTTGTCCTGAGGGGCCAGGAACAGACCAGCACAGGCAGGGAGAGACTAGCGTCCTGAGCAGACCAGGGGTGGGGGTGATTTCTGTGGCTATAGAAGCTATAGAGATGACTCTGCTATAGGCTAAAAGCTCTTCCTTGATTACAAAGCAGTAAACTGGCAGAGAAATTAAAGCCTATAACAGAGGGTACTTTAAAAAATGCCAGAACCTAACAAGATCTGGCTAGAACTACTCAAAACCAGAAGTGACTCAGGCAGACTCGTAACACAGCCACCCAGCCACATCCTGCAGTACAGGGCTTTTGCGGGGACAGTTACAAATCTGCAAGGCAGAAGGCACAGCCCAGGGCAGCCTCTAATCTGCACAGTGGGGGCTCGGGCTGGGGCAATAGAACTTGCACAGCCAATTGTGCTTCCCTGGGCAGTGACACTTCTGGTCCCTGCAAGGCTATCCACTGCTCAGCCCCTCATACCCACAGCCCCAGGGTGGGCTTTAGCTTGGGGTAGTGAAAATCTCACTGCTCAGCATCTAGCCCCAGGGCAGTTGTTATCCCACACAACGGGGGTTCTTTGCAGGGCACTTTCCCAGCTCAGCCCTGAAGGCCTGAGTTATTCTCGGGTGGGGAACTCTTTCCCAGAGCATTCCAGTACCTCGCTGCTCTTTGTAGACTGTTTGCAGGACAGCTACCCATCCCTACACCTATCGCTGCTCTGCAGAGGAAGCTGGTAACCTCCTGCCCCTGAAGGCAGATCCCACAGGCTTTAAAAAAATGAGTAAAAAATATTAAAAGTCCAACCAATAACTTCTATACAGAAAGAGAGCAACTTTTCAACCCCGAAGAGACTAATTCCAGACAATCCCAAGACAATTGCTAGTCCCCAACACAAAAGGCTCTCCTAGAAGAGACTATTAAAAACCTTAAAAGAGAACTAGAAGAAAAATGGGGAAAGGAAAGAGAAGCTATACAAGATTGGCTAGAAGCTGGAAAATTAATGGATGCCCATCAATTGGAGAATGGTTGAGTAAATTGTGGTATATGAATGTTATGGAATATTATTGTTCTGTAAGGAATGACCAGCAGGATGAATACAGAGAGGGCTGGTGAGACTTACATGAACTGATGCTAAGTGAATTGAGCAGAACCAGGAGATTATTATATACCTCAACAACGATACTGTTTGAGGATGTATTCTGATGGAAGTGGATCTCTTCGATAAAGAGAGCTAATTCAGTTTCAGTTGTTCAAGGATGGACAGAAGCAGCTACACTCAAAGAAAGAACACTGGGAAATGAATATAAACTGCTTGCATTTTTGTTTTTCTTCCCGGGTTATTTATACTTTCTGAATCCAATTCTCCCTGTGCAACAAGAAAACTGTTCAGTTCTGCACACATATATTGTATGTAGGATATACTGCAACCTATTCAACATGTAAAGGACTGCTTGCCATCTGGGGGAGGAGGGGAAAAATCGAAACAGAAGTGAGTACAAGGGATAATGCTGTAAAAAAATTACCCTGGCATGGGTTCTGTCAATAAAAAGTTATTTAAAAAAAAAAAGAAGAAGAAGCTATACAAGAGAGAAACAACTTCCTGAAATGTGAATTGGAAAAGGTGAAAACCTCCCAAGGAGTTTAGGGAAACAGAAATTGTGAATTGGAAATAGAAAATAACTCACTAAAAAAAATTAGTGAAATGGAAAAAAGTTCCATAGAGCAAAACAACTCATTTAAAAACTTAATTGGACATCTATAAAAAGAAGTAAAAAAATCTAATGAAGAAAATAACTCACTAAGAACCAGAACTGAACAAATAGAAATGACTGATTCATTGAGACATCAAGAATCAGTCAAGCAAAATCAAAAAAATGTAAGATTGAGAAAAATGTCAAATATTTACTTGGAAAAACAACAGACCTGGAAAATAGATCTAGGAGAGATAACCTGAGGATCATTGGACTACCCGAAAATTATGATGAAATAAAGAGCCTAGATATTATTTTACAGGAAATCATCAAAGAGAACTGCCCAGGAGTGATAGAACTGGAAGGAAAAATGGGCATTGAAAGAATTCATTGAACACCTTCTGAAAAAGGCCCTAAAATAAGAACTCCAAGGAATATTGTGGCCAAATTTCAGAATTTTCAGACTAAAGAAAAAATATTACAAGCAGCTAGGAAAAAACAATTCAAATACCGAGGTGCCACAATAAGGGTCACTCAAGATCTGGCTGCCTCCACATTAAAGGATTGAAGGACCAGGAATCTGATATTCTGAAAGGCAAAAGAACTTGGAATGCAGCCAAAAATAAACACCTAAGCTGAGCATATTTTTCCATGGAAGAAGATGGACATTTAATAAAACAGAGGAATTCCATTTGTTTCTAAGAAAAAAACCAGATTTAAACAAAAAATAAAAAAAATTGATCTCCAACTGTAGGACTCAAGAGAAGTAGAAAAAGTTAAAAGGAACTCTTGAGCACTGTGTTTCTGTTGTGGATATACATAAAAACCACATGTATCATTTGATTTTATTGATATAACATAAAAAAGGGAAGTAGAAATGGAAAGGGGATAGTGTCTGAGAAAGGGAAAAGGGTAGATAAAAAGAGGGAAACTACATGTGATGATGAGGCAAAGGAAACCTATCATATCTGAGGGAACTTAGTGAGGGGGAGGAACATTTTGTGAATCTTACTGTCATCAGAGTTGGCTCAAAGAGGAAATAACTGACATATTTGTATTACAGAGAATCTTCTCTCATCTCATGAAAAAGTGGTAGAGGAAAAGGGAAAAGGAAAATGAGTTACAAGGGAAGGGTTCAAGAAAGGGGAAGGGATTTAAAGAGAGAAGGGAGGGATCCTAAAGAGGGAGAGCTGTGTGACGCAAGTGGGACTCTTAAGATTAATATTAGGGAAGGGGGTAAGGGAGGCAAGAAAAAAAAGCATAATCTGGGCATAGTAGGGTGGCAACCTACTATACCAGTAAGAATCAAACCACAAAACAAATAAGAAAGAAATTAAAGTGGTAAATAGAGTCGGGTTAGATATGATAGATCTTTGAAGAAAACTGAATGGTGACAGAAAGGAGTATACTTTCTTCTCAGCAGTTCATGGAACCTATACAAAAATTGACCATATATTAGGACATAAAGACTTCAAAATTAAATGCAGGAAGGGAGAAATAGTATATGCTTTCTTTTCAGATCACGATGCAATAAAAACTACATTCAACAAAAAGTTAGGGGTAAATAGACCAAAAAATAATTGGAAACTAAATAATCTCATCTTAAAGAATGATTGGGTGAAACAGCAAATTATAGACAAAACAATTTCACTCAAGATAATGACAACGATGAGACATCATACCAAAATTTGTGGGATGCGGCCAAAGCAGCAATAAGGGGAAATTTTATATCTTTGGAGGCTTACTTGAATAAAATAAAGAGAAGATCAATGAACTGCGCTTGCAACTTCAAAAGCTAGAAAAAGACTAAATTAAAAACCCCCAATCAAATACTAAGGTTGAAATTCTAAAATTAAAAGGAGAAATTAATAATATTGAAAGTAAAAAAAAACTATTGAATTAATAAATAAAACAAAGAGTTGGTTTTGTGAAAAAACCAATAAAATCGATAAACCTATGGCAAATCTGATTAGAAAAAAAGAAATAGGACAATCAAATTGTTATTCTAAAAAATGAAAAGGGAAAACTTTCCACCAATGAAAAAGAAATTAGAGCAATAATAAGGAGTTACTTTGCCCAACTCTATGCCAATAAATTTGATAACCTAAGTGAAATGGATGACTACTTTCAAAAATATTGGCTTCCCAGATTAACAGAGGAGGAAGTAAATTGCTTCAATAGACCCATTTCAGAAAAAGAATTTAAAAGAGCTATTAATCATCTCCCTAAGAAAAAGTCCCCAGGACCAGATGGATTTACATGTGAATTCTACCAAACATTTAAAGAACAATTAGCCCTACTGCAATATAAGCTATTTGAAAAAATAGGGAATAAAGGAATCCTACCAGATTCCTTTTATGACACAGACATGGTACTGATACCTAAACCAGGTAGGTTGAAAACAGAGAAAGAAAATTATAGACTATTCTCCCTAATGACTATTGATGCTAAAATCTTAGATAAGATATTAGCAAAAAGACTACTGAAAATCATCTCCAAGATAATATATCATGATCAAGTAGATTTATACCAGGAATGCAGGGCTGGTTCAATATTAGGAAAACTATCAGGATAATTGGCCACATTAATAACCAAATTATCAAAAACCATATTATCCTCTCAACAGATGCAGAAAAAGCATTTCATAAAATCCAATATCCATTCCTACTAAAAAGCACTTGAGAGTATAGGAATAAATGGACTTTTCCTTAAAATAATCAGTAGTAACTATTTATCAGTAAGCATCTTATGTAATGGGGATAAACTGCAAACATTCCCAAAAAGATCAGGAGTGAAAAAAGGTTGCCCACTATCACCATTACTATTCAATATTGTATTAGAAATGCTAGCTTTGGCCATAAGAGCTGAGAAAGAGATTAATGGAATTAGAGTAGGTAATGAGGAAACCAAACTATCACTCTTTGCTGATGATATGATGGTATACTTAGAGAATTCCAGAGATTCTACTAAAAAGCTATTACCAATAATCCACACCTTGAGCAAGTTGCAGGATACAAAATAAGCCCACAAAAGTCCTCAGCATTCTTATATATTACTAAAAATTTCAATAGTTAGAGTTACAAAGAGAAATTCCATTTAAAGTAAGTACTGACAGTATAAAATATTTAGGAATCTATCTGCCAAGGGAAAATCAGAAACTATATGAGTAAAAGTACAAAACTCTTTCCACACAAATAAAGTCAGATCTAACCAATTGGAAAAATATTAAATACTCTTGGATTGGGAGAGCAAATATAATGAAGATGACAATACTCCCTAAACTAATCTATTTATTTAGCACTATACCAATTAGACGTCTAAAAAAGTTATTTTAATGACCTAGAAAAAATAACAACAAAGTTCAAAAAGAAAAACAAAAGGTCAAGAATTTCAAGGGAATTAAAAAAAAATCAAATGAAGGTGGCCTATCTGTACCAGATCTAAAATTATACCATAAAGCAGCGGTTACCAAAACCATTTGGTATTGGTTAGGAAATAGACTCGTTGATCAATGGAATAGGTTAGGTTCAAAGGACAAAATAGCCAGTAACTTTAATAATCTAGTGTTTGACAGATCCAAAGACCCCAGCTTTTGGGATAAGAACTCAGTGTTTGACAAAAATTGCTGGGAAATTTGGAAATTAATATGGCAGAAACTAGGCATTGACCCACACTTAAGACCATACACCAAAATAAGATCAAAATAGGTTCATGATCTAGGTATAAAGAATGAGATTATAAAGAAATTGGAAGAGCATAGGATAGTTTACTTCTCAGACCTGTGGAAAAGGAATGAATTTATGACCGAAGAAGAACTAGAGATCATTATTGATCACAAAATAGAAAAATTTGATTATATCAAATTGAAAAGTTTTTGTACAAACAAAACTAATGCAGATAAGATTAGAAGGGAAGCAATAAACTGGGAAAACATTTTTATACTCAAAAGTTCTGATAGAGGCCTCATTTCCAAAATATATATAGGGAATTGACCCTACTATATAATAATTATCTTATTATATGACTATAATTTATAAATCAAGCCATTCTCCCATTGATAAATGGTCAAAGGATATGAACAGACAATTCTCAGATGAAGAAATTGAAACTAGCCATATGAAAAGAGGCTCCACGTCATTATTCATCAGAGAAATGCAAATTAAGACAACTCTGATATACCACTACACACCTGTCAGATTGGCTAGAGAGACAGGGAAAGATAATGCAGAATGTTGGAGGGCAAAACTGGGACACTGACATATTGTTGGTGGAATTGTGGATACATCCAGCCATTCTGGAGAGCAATTAGGAATTATGCTCAAAAAGCTATCAAACTGTGCATACCCTTTGACCCAGCAGTGTTAGGACTGGACTTATATCCCAAAGAAATTTTCAAGAAGGGAAAGGGACCTGTATGTGCAAGAATGTTAGGCACAAGGTGTAGGAATAAGTTAACATCAATGTGATGATATAAAAAAGAAATTAAAGGTGGAAAACAATTGCAATGGGAAAAGAAAAAGAGGAAGTAAAATGAGCTAAATGACATCATTCAAAGAGGCACACATGGCCTATTACAATATAGGGAAAGAAGGGAGAAGTATGAGCATTGGTGGACTCTTAATCTCCTGGGTTTGGACTCACAGAGGGAAAATCCTACATATTTTATTACATACTGAAACTTTTTTCACTGTCTATAGAAGTAGAAATGGGACTGGGAAAGAAAAAAAAAGAAAGTTATTAGAAGGAAAGCCAGAAGTAGAAAGGAAAGGGATAAAGAAAATGGGAAGTGACTGAAAAGGGGGAGGGCATATTGCGGGATGTGAGGATCAGAAGCAAATCACTGGTGAGGAAGGAAAGGGTGAAAGGAGAGAGAAAAGTATAATGGGAAAAACATCAATTGCTGGGAAATAGGGAGTTAGTAATCTCAAGTGTGAATATGAATAAGATGGGCACTCCCAGAAAAGAGAAGTAGAGAGTAGAATGGATAAAAGGCCAGAATCCTCAATATGTTGTTTGCAACAAACAAATGTGAAGCAAAAATATACATACAGATTAAAGGTAAACAGTAAATCAGAATATATTATTTTACAGCTGAAGTCAAAATAAAAGCAGGAGTAATGGTCCTGATCCTAGATCTAGTAAAACCAAAAATAGATACAATTTAAAGAGATAAGGAAGAAAATAAACTCTTACTGAGGAGTACCAGAGATAAAGAGTTAATATTAATACTAATGTATAGAACCCAGCGAACATTTTACAAAGTAGTAAGATTATATGAGGGTCAGCTGGGATGGACTTGTTTCATTTCAACAATGAGATGACAGAACATAATTCTAATAGACTTTGGTCTTGGTTGTGAGTGTGTGTGTGTGTGTGTGTGTGTGTGTGTGTGTGTGTGTGTGTGTGAATTGGGATTAAGTGACTTGCTCAGGGTCAAACATCTAGGTAGTTCAGTGACTCAGACTGGACGTAAACTCAGGTCCCCCTGGCTCCAGGATCGGTGCTCTATTCACTGGGACTAAACAAGATGCGGTGTATATAACAGTGAGAGAATAGTGTTGTGCTATTAGAAATGATGACCTGGTTGAATTTAGAAAAACAGAGTAAAAATTGCATGAAATAACAAAAAGTAAAATGAGTTGAACTAGGAAAATACTGTTCACAGTAACAGTGATGGTTTTCCAAGAACACTTTTGAATCAAAGTCATTTTATGTGCTATCACTTCTAAAATCAATCACAAAGGACAGATGCAAGTATAAATAATTTACCTCGAAAGAGAGATAGAACATTGATACTTTTGTTTTACACACATACACACACACACAAACACACACACACACATTCACACACACAGATAGACAGATACACAGATACATTTTTTAGGGAAAAAGTAAGCAATGTGAAATGGAAAGTTATGGTTGCATATTGAATCCTCTATATTGTGCTGCATATAAGCTAAAGGTTTTTTCATTCTTTCCTACATAAGTTGAAAAGAAAGACAAATTAAAATATACTCATGCCTGCTTTGGAAATGGCAAAAAATGGGAATATGAAATGGTATTATATTTATAGATATCTATGTGAATACATAGATCTAAAATTGCATATATATGTATATTTCTCTGTGTTTAACAATATACCTATGTAGATGTATATAAATATAATAAAGCATTATAATGCTGTAAAAAATGATAAAGAGGATTGCTACAGAGAAAAGAGGGGAAACATGCATGAATTTATGATAATTGAAACAGAACCAGGCCTACAGTCTAGCCACTTTCCCACCCAGCTGCACCTTTCAATTATGGAGAGTGCACCACATAAGTCAAAGATTCTTCTGCTGTTTAGGAGCATAAAGTAACATTAACAATGTGTCTGACCTTTGAACTCCATGCGCCCCACACTATGACATTTGCACAAATTGTAAAATCTTGACCGAGCTGAGCTTCTGGGATAAAGTCCCCCACGTAGAGAACATGACCATTATAAAAATTGAAGTATATGTAGTTCATAAGGGCATAGTGAGCCTCTGTGTGTCTGTTCTCATCCACAAACACCTGCTCACCAACAACGTTCTCAAACTGGGTGTTCTTCAGGTAGGAGTGCAGCTGAAAAAGAGGAGAAATGTTCATCCGTGAGCGGTACCCGAGGGAAAGGCAATTGTACACGAGATTTTATGGAGTCTCGTGCTCTTATTTTCAGGTGGGATCAAATCTGAATTTCTTCTGGGACATGGAAATGACCCTCTGACACCCGTAGGATTGCCTGCATCTCCTAGGTTTGTAGTTTCAGTTTCACACTCAAGCCCTCATTGTTTCTCACCCCCTTTATTTAATTTATTGCCAAGGTCTGCTTGCAGCATCTCTCTAATAAGTTCCCCTCCTGTTCTCTGCTCCTGGAACATCCCCATACTTCACATCCGGATTATTGCAACAGCCTCCTGATGGATGCCTCTGACTAAACCTCTCCTGTTCTGCCCTCCCTCCTGCCTTGGAAGAGATTGTTCTGATGTTCAGGCCAGACCGTGGCACTCCCATCCTTGATAATCTGAAGTGGTTTTCTCCCATCTGCAGGATAAACTATCAAACCATTTGTGTGACATTAAAGGCACGTGATGCAAAGCAGGAGCTCAATTCAGCAGCCCCTGAATACACAACACTCCAAGAAACAGCAGAAGGGGCAGCCATTGCAGGAGTTCTTGGACCACATATGGTAAGAGGTTGAAGAGCTTATCAGAAGGTATTACAAGTGTCTCTTTTAAAGCACTGGGCCAGAACTCAGTTGCTTTGCCAGTACCCACATCGAGTGTACCTTCCTGGCTCACAATGTGAGAGTGAGGAAGAGAACTAGCACACGACAACATTTAGCAACAGCGGAATATGAATCTTCTCACAGTTGTGGTAACTCACAGAACAGAATAGAGGCCAGGACATTAATAAACACATTTCTTCTAAGTTCAGACAACCTTGGAAGAAGTGAAATATCCAGCTCCCTTGATGAATCTCTAAAAATAGCTGTACAAACTCCTGAAGCTTGGGCCATTGGCTCTTTTATCACAGGAAACAGGGCACTACTCTAGTAAACAGGTAAAGTCAAATAATAGCCTGGGGAAATTGGTGAGCAACAGAAAATGGTTCTGATCATAGAAAAATACTGTGATGAACAGGAAGATGAAAAATCCACACTAAGAAGAAAATAACAAAGTCAAAACTCCTTTATCAACTAAATCTGCAACATAAGTAAGAATTTGTCTAAAGTCACAGAAGGCTTAAAATTTTTCAAAAGGGTGGTACAGACAGAAATATGAAAAGAAATGAGAGAGAAATGTAAAAGAAAGCAGAAAAAGACAATAGAGGAGAAAATGCCTTAAAAATCAGAATTAGATAAATTGAACGGGAAATATAGAGGACCACTAAGGAGAATATCTACTTAAAAATTAGAACTAAGAAGGTAGAACATAATGACACCTTGAGAAATAAAAGAAAAAGCCAAAAGTAAAAAGAATGGAAAACAATATGCAATATCCCCATAGATAATGCTGAACTAGAAAATAGATAGAAGAGAGAGCATTTAACATTATGAGATTACACGAGTTCTACAATGAAAAGGAACATGGATTCTATCTTTCAAGAAAATATCAAGTAAATTTCTCCTGTATTCTAGAAAATGAACGTAAAATAGAGTATGAAAGAAGCCACAGATCATCTACTGAAAAAGATTCCCAGAGGAAATCACCAGGGATATTTTAGTCCAATTCTAGATCTCCAAAGTAAAGGAGCAAATAGTGCAAGGATGCAGAAAGAAGCACATATATATTTTGGAGCTACAGTCAGGATGACAAAAGAGCCCTGACTTTCTTAATTGAAAGATCAGAGTGCTTGGAATAGGATAAATTTGCAAAAAAAGGATCTGTCTAACAACTAAGAATCACCTGCCCAGAAAACCTGAGTTCAGTCCTTCAGAAAAATAAAAAAAAGGGTTCCCAATGAAATAAAGGGCCTTCAAATATTTATGATAAAAAAAGTCCAGAACTGAATTGGAAATATAAAATGTAAGCTTATTTATATCTCTAAGACTCTAGGAAACAAGTTTAATTTTAGTTTTATATGCAATTTGACAAATATTGGAAACCAACAATAAAATCATTGAGGAATATACAATCAGAATCATTTTAGAAATTGAAAAAGTCTTCAATGTCTCCCGTGTCCCACTTCTTGCTAAAATACATACTCAAAATACCATCACTAAAAAGGCATCACACTTTCCATGTTACCTGCCATGGATGAGGCAATGCAGATTCTTCATTTCCCAGGGATCTTTTCATCACTATTTCATGGAGAGCCCACGCCACAGCATAAAAAGCATTGTAGATGTTGTAACTCAAGGTAGATGTTGGCATTTCCACAGGGTAAAAAGGTAAATGTTCCATGGAGGCATTTGGTAAATATAAATCTTGCTCTGGGATATCTGGTTGATCTGAGCATTTCAAAGGTGATGGCCTATATGCTTTAAGAAGACCAATGCTCCAAATTAAAGGAGATAAAAAATCTGAGATAAAACTCTCAAACCCAGGTATGGGACTAGTCAAGTGTGAAAAGAAGAGAGAAGCATGGAAAGGAAAACCATAATGGTACAAAGCTTTCGATGTAATGTCTGAATGAAATGTGACAATCCACACCTTCTTGGTTGGAAATACGAATCTTGGTGAGTTTCCCATAATCGTAAATGAATCTGTGTCAGGATGGATGACAATGACTTTAACTTCTGAAATTAGGATCCTGGACATGAAGGCCTCAGAGGTCTTCCTAATTTTTCTGTCACTGAGAGGGATCTTCTCCGTAAATGACACGCAAACTCTATTCTTTTTCATTTCCTCTCTCATTTCCCTGAGGAATTCCTCCCCTCTCATGTCATCAAAGACAATCAGGCCTATCCAGTTCCATTGAAAATATACCAATAAGCGGACAATACCTCGGTGAGTAGAAGAGGATTTGTGGGCCATCTGATAGAGGGAAGGAAACTGGACTTTGTCAGCAAGACTGGGACTAAATGGACCATAAGTAATCTGGATGAGAAAAAAAATATGGATGAGCAGGAGCATGTTGCTGCTGAGAGAGCTAAAGTAAAAAATATACTTACTCCAACTGGCATATTTATTGTTACAAAAAAGTTTTAGATTTTATTGTAAATTTTATCATACATGACAATTTCCCTCTGAAAGTCTCTCCATTTATCTCTTGAAATGTATTGTTTATTCTCCACGAGACATCAAAACGTCTGCCGCCAAATTTGTTAACCATGACCACAATCTTTGGCAAGAACATTTATGTCATTGACAAAAACCAGATATTCATGGACTTCATTAGAGGCTGATGAAAATTCAAATCATCTATGACAAATAGTGTTTCAGATCTGAGGGTCAAATATATACCCACACATCACAGTAGGAAAGAAGCTGCCTGTTTGGCAAAGGAGACTTTTCCAACTTATCCTGCCATGTTCTTTCTGATCAGAATCAAAGGAAAATAATCCCATATGGAACAGGTTGCCTCTTCTCTAGACCAGACTTCCTTCTATTTTATTATCTGGCAACAAAGATGCTAGATGAGCTCTTTCTCATGATTCCCTCAATTAGAGAGTTCAATCATGTTTCCACAAGTATATCTAGAGTTAATTCCTATGCTCTTTGAGCCTGTAAGTTTTTGTTTTTACTATTCTCCAAGTATATGATCAGGACTATTTATAGTTTCAATGTGAGTGAGACACCAAAGATCCCAATTGGTTTTTCTCCAAAGACCTTACATACAGAATCTGAAATATTGGACATTAAACAAATTATAGTTAAATAATGTTAAATTGTAGTTAAATAATCTTAGGTTCAATCAATCTTTAAAATAAGAAATGTGAATATAAATGGAGAGAGGCTTCCAGTCCTTCACTCTTTTATATGCATAGTTCCATATTCCAAACTGACCTCCATCTCCTTTAAATGAAACCATCTAAATTTTCATTGTTTCTCTTCCATGAAATCATCCTTAATTTTCTTCTTGCTTCTGAACACACAAAGCAGTCACTCATCTGACTGACCATTGACAAAGTTCACCAGGCAACCAGCTGAAATTACAGTGCTCAGAGAGGTTGCTTTTCAATTTAGAAAACATGAGGTGCTTTCTGAAATGTCTTTCCTTGCACCGTATGTTTCTGCTTTCCTTCTGTGCCCATTAATTGTTAGGTTCCTCTTTGAGAACAATGTCAGGAATGTTTTCAAACTCTTGTACATTTTTAAATGTACTTATGGTGTACTTAGGACAGACTTTCCAGTGCTCCCCAAAACAAGCACTGTATACATCAGCACTCATGCTCAGTTTCCTTTTATAAATAATTCTCATCTCAATAATCTCTGGACTAATTATATTATGATTATGAAAAACGAAGCTCATAGAATGAGATGTAAAAACCTGAAAGGTCATTCAACTTAAAGTCCAGAATGGTAAGATTTAATCAGTTTTCTTCCACCAGTGAATTGTGTACTATTGAGTAAACACTTTAACTTCTGTAATCATTATTGAAGTTATCTGTATAATGGGCAAATATAACTACTTCTGCTTTCAGATCTTTTCTTCGGTTGAAAACTAACTGGCTTCTTATCTTATAATAAGGTTGATATTCCAGGAATTATTCAATTTCCCTGAGGATGAAAACAGCGGGTTTGTTCAGTCATTAGAGAGTTAAACTGTTCTAAGAAGACCTAAATTATTTAGTATCACAATCAATCACTAGCTGCATGATAACAATTTAAGTTTTCTCAGTCACAGTAGTCTCCACTATAAAGGGAAGTTAGAATATCTTCATCATGAGTTTATTGTGAAGATCAAAAGAAATACATATGTAAAGCAATTTTTTTTAATTTTTAA
The DNA here is from genome assembly GCF_016432865.1 of Antechinus flavipes. Lineage (NCBI taxonomy): Eukaryota > Metazoa > Chordata > Mammalia > Dasyuromorphia > Dasyuridae > Antechinus > Antechinus flavipes. The sequence continues at coordinate 723,801,194 of NC_067398.1, forward strand.
AGGTACACATAGATGCATTTTATTTTACTGCTGCTGCTCCTGCTACATCTACTTCCAATACTACTGCTCTGACTAGTAGATTGTACAGAAGAAGAGACAATGTATTAGGTTCTATCTCATTCACCTGGGGTAAATGGTAGAGGTCGAACAGGGTCCCCATCTGAACAGAGAGAGCTGACGTGGCTCCTCCAATGACAGCCACAACCTTTCCTCCCTTTCTGCAGTTGTAATTAGGGATGATCTGGTCTGTTCCAGACAGCCACCACAGGTAGCTCTCCAAGGTCCTTTCTTCAGTGGAATAGCAGTTGTACATATGGAATCCCAGGGAAATGTTGGGCAACAGTTTGGGATTCCTGTTAATCTCATGTAGAGTGAAGATGGGCATGAAGAGTTGCTGGTAATTTTTTGTAATAGTTCTGGTGAATTAATGGTAAAGATTACAGAACATTAAAACAACCTTGACACAGAATTCATTTCAGAAGAGGGACTTTCCCAACATTTAGTCAAAACTAAGCACTGCAATAGCTGTTTAGCTCCTTCCATTTGAATTCAATCTAGCCTCTATCCATACACATTGTTCCACTATTCTTTTCTTTTTGTAATTTGTAATGTGAGGACTATTGGCTTTCTGTCCTCAGGTAACTGCTTGCTTGAGCCATTCACTTATTCCACAAGAAGACATGGATAGTTGTTGACTCTAGAAGCCTTAAAGTATAATGGAAGGAAGAAAAAAGGTACTGTGACATTATATCACTTATATTCAATTGCATCAACTTATCATCAGTGCTGACAAGATGGAGGCCTTGCCTTCTGCATGGAGTGCCGTTCTCAAGGTAAAAATCAAATAATTCATAAAACATAAAAGGGCATTTGATTTAGAACAGGATGTTTATTTAATGTTTCAAAATCGTTGGTGAAACTTCTCCCTTTAGGTCAAATTTCCCACTTTTCTTAGATGATGAAATACAAATAGAATAAAAAGAAGCATACTAAAGCATTAAAAAATAACCAATAATTCATATCATTTAATCACCTTCTTTCTTAGACAAAAATATACACAATTGTTATAAAATATTTATTATTTATGACTATTGATTCTTAGAGAATTTTTATTTGTAACTACAAAGAAAAATTCAAATGGAAAAAGAAACCAGAGGGATTAAATAATGATAGAAAGCTATAACAAGGTTCAGAAAAGAATTCTTATTTGCCAAAGAACCATTCAGTAAAACTCATGGTGTGTCTTCAACAAGCAGAGGACAGAATAAATAGCCGATCAGCTTCTCTGATGTGATGGAGGAAAATGATCCATAAATCGGTGGAGGAGTCTGAATTTTTTTTACTACAGCGCAGACTTACAAAAGGTTATATTTGAGTGTCACATGGCTATATACTGAGATCCTGCCATGTAAAGGAGGGTTTTGCAAAGAGAGCTGATAGTGACAAACAATAAAACTAAGACCCAGGCAGCAGCAGGAAGGTTAGGATGCCTTGTCAAAATCCCAGAAAGTAAACACGCCCACCTGTCCCTGGTTCATGCAGTTAAGGAAGAATTAGCTTAGAAATTAAAAGCAGCCCCTCTCACACCCCCTGGAGAAACCAGACTCTCCAGACATCACTGAGAGGGAACAGACATTTCCTAAAGCCATTTGCAAGCCTGAGAACTTGCTAGTGCTCCATCCTGCACAATTCTGTCTTTCCCAGATAAAGTCAAGTTTCCCAGCCCTCAGTTTCAGGCTCCATCAGTCCCAATGTACTCAGTACCTTTGAGATTCCCTAAGCTGGACACGCTGACTTTTGTTATCACATTACTTCATGCAAAAAAAAAATAGGAACTAATGATACATACACTTACCCATAGGGAGGAGTAACCATAAGATCATATTTCCCGCTCATAAATGAGGTGGGAGGAATAGAATTGTCCCCAACCCTAAATTTCCTGAAGAAGAGGTCCCATGGCTTCCAAACAAGGGCTGCTCTCTTGTTGTCACATAGGCAAAGCTGGGGAGGAGACACAGCTTCCCTTCCTGGGAACGGGGCAGATTTCCCCTTGCTCAGGTTCTGTACACTCAGCAATGACTCTGTCCTAGGGTAGAAAGGGGGGGTGGCCCAAGCACTTCTGCTGCCTCGGGCCATTATCCCCTCACTATTTACATGAAGTCAGGATGGTCGGGAAGGGAGGGAGACAAATGACTGAGCCTGGTAGGGAGGGAGAAGCTGGGCACGGCCTGTTTGATGGGGAATGGGAAGGGACAGGAGGGGAGAGGGGTTTTCTTTCTTCAGCTCTGACTTTAAGGAGACAGAATGAAAGCTGCCAAGAAGAAACAAACAGTAAGAGACAGGGAGAGGGGGGAGCGCCCCGACTCAGACTGACCAATGAGGACTTTTCCTGCATCCTCGCAGTGAAAATGAGCACAGGCACATAGAGAGACACTCACCTATAAGCCCTACAAGCCTTGTAAGGAGGACTCTGAAACCGCGCTGCTCCTGTTATGTTGCTCACTTCAACTGAGTATAGGGGGAGAAAGAAGCCAATCTCCACATCTCCAGGGATATCATCCATGGGTTGAAGGTCTTCATAGCAAAACTGCCCAGAGGCTGGAAGCTGCAGCAACAGACACACAACAAGGGAAGGAACCAGGTGAGAAATGCTTCTCACAATGCAGGGCCACATCCCCCTGAACAGTAACCAGAGCTTTAACGCTGAGGAAGTGGAGCGACTGCTCATGCTACAGCCGAGTCAGCTGCTTGAGTCAGGGACTGAGGAGGGACTTTTCCCCACCAGCCACGACCCGTCTCTCTACAGCAGCCCGGGCTCTGATCTCAGGTTACACTGGAGGAAACAGAGGGACATTAGCCAGGTCCATGTGCAACACAAAGACAATGGTGCGAGATGAGTGACCGTTATGTACTTTCTCTCTGTCTTCTGGTACATTTATTTTTAGATAATGATGGGCTCCATTCCTCTTATTCCATTTTCCACAGAGAAGTCTCAGTCTCAGAAGAATTCCGGGGACCAGACTGCCTGCGGCATCTCCAGCTGAGTCCCTGCGTCCAGGGGAAATCCTAAGTGCGAAATTATATTTTGACCTCTCTTTCCCTTGTTCCAAGTCAGGCTCCATCCCAGACGTGCCTTTGGTAGGAAAACAGTTTTGTGACCTGAATTCAATCAATCACCTGTGATGAAGAAACCTCACGAAATATTCTATTGTAGGTCACAAGATTTATTAAATCCTTCAGAGATGAGAATTTCCATGAAAAACTGTAAAATTGTAGCCTTTCTTCTCATCCAGGTCCCTGCACCAGGGTCCATGTGAGCCAGGTCTCCTGCTCAGGGCTCAGTGTCATCCATTTGGAAGAGTCATTCTAGAAAGTCCAGTGCTCATAGTTTTCCTCTGCTCGTGGGTCTCACTCTTTATGGAGGATTATCACATCCATCAGTTAGAGATGAAAGGAACCTCAGAGGTTCCTCAGTCCAGGATTTTGATGACAGATTTCCACTCTCCAACCACTAGAACAGAGACACCTGCAGGCCCATCTTCCCCACCTGAGAAGGTAGAAATCCAGGATCTACAGATAAATCTTTGTACTCAGGGCGTTCGGAGCAATGAGTTATGAAGTTGCAGGAACATTTGGAGGAAATCTTTCCTGAAATCTCCACTTTACAGATGAGAAATGACTCCCAGAAGATTAGAATGACTTGTCTGCCTTTACACAATATGGTGCAGAACAATCCTGAGATTTTACTCAAAAGCTAATTCCCATCCTACTCCCAACCACTGCCCTTACACATGTTCCCAGGCAGAGCTCATGCAGTCAGAAACCCTTTGAATCAGAGGCTTAGGGCATTTTGGGGGTATTTCCACATCCCCCCTTGCTTCATGTCCCTGAGGGTGAGTCCCACTTCCTTTGCCAATGAGAGGCCTTCCCTGGTCCTGGGCTCCACAGGGAGGGGGACTGGCCCGTTCTCTGCACAATGAATTAGGACAAGTGAGAGCCAAAACCTGATTCATCTTTGGATAATCTGGGGGACCTCGGGCCTCAGTTTCCCTGGCTATGACATGATGCACTTGCACTTCCCATCTCCTTGGTCCCTTCTGGCTCTCCATGGAGACCTTTACCATCCCTCCTCCTCTTCCTATTTCCCTGCTCCCTCTTTTTTTGGATGCTTTCACATTGGATAATCCTTGGCTCCAATGTAACCTTGACAAGCACCTTCCCTGCTCTGAGCCTCAGCTCCCTTGGAGCCCACCTGACTCTCCACATCTCCCCTTTTTCTCTTCACTTGCTCCTTTGCCTTCTTCCCCTCTCCCCAAATGAGTCTAATTGAATCCCTCAAGATGTTGGCCCATCCAGGCCATGAGAGAAGCCTTCCAGCCCGGACAGGGCACAGACAGGCCCTCAGTTTACCGTTAAGGACTCTGGGGTGGGGGGAGGTGATGAGGTCTAGATTTGAGGTACTCAAATGAAAATGAGGTCTAGTGGCAGATTCAGGGTACAGGGAGTCAAATGGAGCTGCTCTGAAACCCCTTTGGATTCTGCGCAAGGATAGGGAGTTAAATGAGGTCTAGTGCTGGTGTAAGAGTCCCCTGTAAAGGAATTTACAGACCCGAAAAACTAGATTGATCAAAGAGGTTTATTATGGGCATAGGAAGTAAAGTTAAAGTCTAGTTAGTAGCAAAAGATGCTAGGTAAAGAGAAGAGGGCACTGGAAATATTATTCCAGTGGGCAGAGACCCTTGGCATGCCAGGCATAAGGCTTCATGTTTTGAACCTCTACAAAAAGAGGCCTCCTGTTTGGCTCTTTTGTTATGAGAGATTTAGCTAAAGGGGCCCCTGGGTGGATTCCCAAGTTGGCTCAGATCCAATGGGGGCTGGGAGAGCCCACGTTGGCTCAGATCTGGGCGATGGCTGGGACAGGCCAGGATCTCCCATTGGAATTTGAAAGGGTCCTTTTGACCAGGATCAAAGGTCCTAGCTTCTTGAATTGATAATGCATCAGCCAGGAAGGGTTGGGAATCAGAAAGGAATAAATCAATCTGAAAGGACTAGTTTCTTAAAATGACCACAAGCTGCTTCATTGCCCCCTCAAGCAGTTAAAACTTAAATTCATTTAGGAGAGAAAAAAAAAGACTTGGGACATTGAGGCAGAATTGAAGGAGATTTTCTTCAAGGATCTTCAGAGTTCCAGGGTCCCCTCTTCATTCTCCCCTCAAGGAGTCACCTGCAGATGCCTGTGGGAAAAAGGGGTGATGATCCCTTAACTGCTTCAAGCTGGCAAGGGTCTTAGAGATTTGGGGGTTCATGCCAGGAGGTGAGGCATGAAGTGTGGGGTTTGGGGATGGCAGCAGGACATCTAAGGGGTGTTTTATCGCAATCAGTCATCCCCAGTCAGTCTTCCCATGTTCTCCAGGCTGTAAAAATCTTTTAACGATGATGCTTTTCTTTAAAAATTATAGAGTTGGTTCCTCAATAAGCAAAGCTTCTGAGCCTTCCCTTCTGCTATCCCCACTCTTATGGGGATGGGGTGAAAGGGGTCCGAGGGAGATCAAAGTATCCGCATTGCCTACCAGCTTACTGGCCCCAAGGTGTTCGGACTGTCCTGGGATAAAAGGAGAAACAGAACCAGACTCCAATTTCCTACCAGGCAGCAGGACACTGGGGGCCAGTTCAGCCCCTGTGGTGTTTGCTGCCGTGTTCCTACTGCTTAAACTCAGGACAGAGGCTGGGGTCTCCTGGGAAAGCTTCTGTGGCACCTACAGACCTGAATCTGGGAGAGATTTGTATTAAAAAGGCACCTCTGCTCTGAGGGTCCTTTCAGGAGGCCGAAGTTGACCTGAGAAGAAGAGAGCTGAGAGTTTCAGGTTAGAGAGAGTCTGTATAGAACAGAGAGCAAGTTGAGAGAGAGCTGGAGAAAAAGCCAACAGGAAAGACGAACCTCTTTCCTGTAAAATGTTCACAAAATTGAAGTTAAGGAGTTTTGAAAATAACTTCTGTTTCTCCCACTGAGTCATTTCCTGCTGCAGTCAGGGAATGAGGGGAGAAAAGAAAAAAAGGTGCCATCTTTGCTCTCTTAATAATTTAATTTGCCTTGATTTGGAATTTTATTCCCCAGCCATCATCCCAAAGGTCTTTCTTGAAGCTGCAACTTGGCCAGGGTTGGAGCTTAGGGAAAAAAACAAAAACAACTTTAATTGTTGGCAGGGGCATAGAATGCCAATCCAGAAAAAAAAATAGGACAGAGTGTGCTAAGAGCAAAAGGTCTTGGGACTGAGAAAGGGTTCCCACCTGTAAGGTTGGATAGGAAAGTGAGAGAGAGAGAGAGAGAGAGAGAGAGAGAGAGAGAGAGAGAGAGAGAGAGAGAAAGACAGAAAGAGAGAGAGAGAGAGAGAGAGAGAAAGAGACAGAGAAAGAGACAGAGAAAGAGAGAGAGAGAGAGACAGAGAGAGACAGAGACTGTTTTAGCTAGGTTTGTGTCTCCAAGAGTAGCTGAGAAAAGATTTTAAGTGAGTGCCCTGAAGCTAGGGGAAAAACCAAACAAAACTGAGAGCAGTTTGAAATCCTCAGTTTTGGTAGACAGCCTCGTGAGCAGGCAAAAGCATAATTTTGAGGCTTCTCCAGCTAAAAGGCTGTGACGGGAGGCTGTTCTAAGGCAGGTTGATCAAACCAGGGAAACTGCTTCCCGTTTTACAATGTATGGGACAAGCTTTAAACGTATGGGACTAGCATACTTCCCCAGAGGGCTGGAAGCTGCGTCTCCTTTAAGAGCCAGGTAAAGGTCTGGGAGGGGCGTGGCCAGCAAAGTTCTGTTTTAAAAGTTGGTGAAACTTTCCAGGAGATTGGAGATTAAGGTTGAGTCCCCAATCTGTACGGTACAGTACCCCAAGAAGGGGACAGGATGGAGCATTTAAATGGCAGGTTGCCAAGCCACGTGGGAGAGGTCTGAAAAAGGCCTCGAGTCCTCTGTGATCCCCACTCCATGGGGGAGGGAGAGGAAAGGCCAGAGTGAGCTTCGGGGAGAAAGAGACGCCATCTTACCCCGCGCATCCTGAATGGCGAGGGCTCCTCTGGCGATTCCACGCTGGAACTTGAGAGCCGGGGAGCTCGTCTAAGCCCCAAATCTTGCTGGGAGAGCCAGACCTGAAGGAGACGGCCCCACCCCTGTCCAGGGAGTAGCAGCCCTGGGTAGAGACATGTATCCAAGCTCACCCCAATTCAGTGACATTCTCCTCGTGGCTACAGCCTGACCATGAGAGACTCCATTGCATTTAACATGGAGTGGGAAAAGGGCCCAAACTTGGCTCCTCTCATGTTTCTCCGGTTATCTCCCCAGAACAGATCAAAGAGAGCACTGACCTGGGACCCCCGAGGGGGGTGGGGTCCCAGAACGGCCACGTGTCTCCTTGGTCTGGGGGGTGTTAAAGAGAAACTTCCTCTCATGTCTCGGAGTCCCTGCCTGAGAGCAGGGCTTTCTGGTGAGATAAAAAAGTTTAGAAATGCCTTGAGATGCAAAGGAAGTTTTTGACAAAAGGTGTTTCCTCAAGCCAAGCATCTGCTCAAGGAAGGATTTTAGAGCAGAGGAGTGTCTAGACTGTGGACTTCTTGCAACTTCTCTCATTTCTTTAAGGACAGAGAGTGGGACAAAAGGAGGCCTTCTGTGAGTCCACAGAAATTCGTAAAGAATTGTGCACACGCTTAGAGCTCCAACAAGGATCCGAGCCTGACCCGGGTGCCTTGGATGTCCATTGCAGGATACCTCATCCAGAGTTCCAGATTTCCCGGTCCCGCTATCTCTAAAAATAGAGTGTGACAAAAAGAGGCCTTTTTGCCTGAAATGGGAATACTCTCCATGGGAGAATACTGCCCGAAGTCCAGACCCGGTCTGGGTGTCCATTATCTTTAGAGACAGAGTGAGACGAAAGAAGGCACAGATATTCTTCCCAGAAGAATACTGCACCGATAGCTCAAAACCCAGATTGGTTCTGAGTGCTCTGAAAAAGGTGGGAATCCATTGGGTCGTCAAATTATGTCTCATTTTTGGGGATCTTCCTCAGGGAGCCAGATGATGAGGTCTAGATGTTGGTACCCAAATGAAAATGAGGTCTAGCAGCAGGTTCGGGGTACAGGGAGTCAAATAGAGCTCCCCTGCAGCCCCTTTGGATTCTGTGCAAGGATAGGGAGTTAAATGAGGTCTAGTGCTGGTGTAAGAATCCCCCGTAAAAGAATTTACAGACCCGAAAACTAGATTGATAAAAGAGGTTTATTACAGGCATAGGAAGTAAGGTTAAAGTCTAGATATTAGTGAAAGGTGTTAGATAAAGCAAAGAGGGCACCGGAAATCCTATTCCCGTGGGCAGAGACCCTTAATATGCCGGGCGTAAGGCTGCCATGTTTGGAACCTCTGCAAAGAGAGGACTCCAGCTTGGTTCTTTTGTTATGAGAGATTTAGCTAAAGGGGCCCCTGGGTGGAGACCCAAGTTGGCTCAGATCCGATGGGGGCTGGGAGAGCCCAGGTTGGCTCAGATCTGGGCTGTGGCTGGGATAGGCCAGGATCTCCTATTGGGATTCAAAAGGGTGCTTTTGACCAGGATCAAAGGTCCTAGCTTCTTGAATTGATAATGCATCAGCTAGAGGGATTGGGAATCAGAAAGGAATAAATCAATCTGAAAGGACTAGTTTCTTAAAGGGACCACAACCCGCTTCAGAGCCAGTAGGGCCCATGTGCCCTGTCTCTGGCCTGGCCTGGCTGGCTCGTGTCCTGTGGATGCTCTGCCCCCTCCCGGGTGACCAGGGCCATGTTTCTTTTTTAGGTGATGAGGTCATTTGGTGACAGGCAGTGGTCAGCAGCTGACCTGGGGCTGGACTCTGCCCCAGGGGCTCCCAGAAATCCTGGGCCTGACCCCCCTCACTGCCTCATCTCCAGCCCCGTGGATTCCCCAAAGCTCACATGATGGGCTGGACAAACGGCTCCTCCAACAGCCTGGGGAGAAGCACTTCCCAAAGCAGGTAAAAAGTTTGTTTTCCAGACTGTAATGTTCCGGCTAGCTCCCTGGAGGCCTCAACTTCATGTTACTGCTTCAAGCTGACAAGGGTCGTAGAAATTTTAGGGGTCCAAGCCAGGAGAGGGAGGGAGAACTGAAGACAGCAGCAGAGCATCTGGTTGTGTGTCATGTGTCCCAATAAGTCCCCGTGGAGAGGCTGGAGGACAGTTGAAAATCTAAAGTTTGAAGCCCAGAGAAAACATCTGGGGAGCAGATTAAAAGTGGGGTGTCCTCCAGGGTTGAGATGATGACATTCGGGAATGGGGCCTATTGCAGGAAATGCATCAGGTCCCTTCTGTGGGCTGCCTTTAAGAATGCTCATGGCCCACCTAACAATACCAAATGCCAAAGAAAAAATAGGAGAAAATGCCAGGAGCAAAAAGTTCCTAGAATTTAGCTCTTTCCCAGGATTTGAAAGAAAAAGAAGGTACTTTAATAGCCTACTTTTAAGATGCAAAGAAGGCTCCTTTCAAGGATTCTAGAGAGTTGGTGGGTAGAGGAAGATTAAAATTCAGGTAATCTAATGAGTGGTCAAATTTTGAGGTTGAGGTATTTTTCAGCTGTGTCTCTGCATTAAGAGATGGCCTAAAGGTGAGTCTTTAGGGATAGGGAAACAGGTCCCAAGCCCCAAGCTTTCCCAGTTCTATAGCTCTGTCCTTCTCCAGGCATCCCTAGAGACAGAAGTGAAAAAGAGGAAGCTTGTACACAGGAAGCTAGCTCAGAGGAGGCAAAAGAAGAAGTTAGGATAGAGGAGAAAAAAGAAAAATTTAGGACAGAGGAGAAAAAAGAGGAAGCTGTTACACAAGAAGCTAGGCCAGAGGAGACAAAAGAAGTTAGGACAGAGGAGAAAAAAGAGGAAATTGTTACACAGGAAGCTAGGCCAGAGGAGACAAAGAGGAAGTTAGGACAGAGGGAAAAAAGAGGAAGTTAGGACAGAGGAGATAAAAGAGGTAGGTGGTATACAGGAAGCTAGGCCAGAGGAGAAAAAAGGAAGTTCAGACAAAGGAGAAAAAAGAGGAAGGTAGAACTCAAACTAGTGCTCAAGGGCGAAGTACTCCTTTCTTTACTCCACAGCAGTTGCCTCCTCCTTCGGATTCAGAACCACTCCAATGGACAGAGGCTAAAAAGGCATCTCTGCACCCCAACCTTTAAGATTCAGCATCAGTGCTTTGGAAGGCTGTTAAAATGCACCAATTGAGGAATATCCTCAATATTCAAGATTAGAAATAGCCCTTAGGAAAGCAAAAGAAAGTGGAGAATACATTGGGAATCTCCTTAGCAAGCTTTCCTGTTATAAAGGAACAAGATCTGGCCAGGTGAGAAATGGCACCAACACGCTTCTTTTGCCCTTAGTATATTGAAAGATTTAAAAAAAAAATCTCCTTCTCAATAAGGAGCCACATCACTGTACATGAGCATGTTATTAGATAATTTGGCTTATGAAATATTAACACCTATTCATCACAAAAGCAGAGTAAATACTTTCTAGAACTGGGACAAACTTTACCATGGATGTTTGAATTCAGGGAATTATGCCAAGTCCAGCAACAAAAGAATAGGATGCCAGGTGCTCAAGTGCAACTTACTGTTGATCAATTAGCAGGAACAAGTGATTACGCTGATACTTTGAGAGAAATTCACTACTCAATAGGTGCTTAGGGACAAACAGCAGCTGCAGCTTCAAGAGCATGGAGCAGTATACCTGGTTGGTAAGACAAAGGGGAATACTTTACTAAAATAACTCAAGGTCCAGATGAGTAGCTTGCAGATTTTATAGGGAGATTACAAGAAATGTAGGAGAGATGGCTGCTAATGAATTATTAATCAGGCAAGTGGCAAAAGAGAAGGCTAATGAAGATTGTAGAAAGATTATTTTGTCTCCCTCAAAATGCATCTCTTGATGAAATAGCTAGGTGTTGTGCACAAGTAGGCACTCATGTATTTTATGCTAAAACTAAGATGGAAGCATCTCAGGATTTTACAGTACAGGAATCAAAGGGGAACAACTCAGGAGAAAGAAAGTGTTTTCATTGTGGAAAATCAGTACATATAAAGCCTCAGAGCTGACAGACAGGAAATAAGAAAGAAAAAGAGAATAGACCAAAATATCCAAAATGTGGAAAAGGATTTCATTGGGCATCAGAATGTAAATTTGGGGAGAAATCTTCAGGAAATCAGTCTCGGGGCCCATTCTGCAGGGAAACCTTTCAATTCCCAAGGACAAGGTACAGTGGAACGGGGAAATAGAAATATCAAAACATTACTTCCAAAACAGAAGAAAGGGGTAGCTACAGGCACCCTAGGAGCTCACTAAGTATAATTCTTTGAGGAAGACACGATTTGGGGTCAGAATGGCTCGTCACCCGGAGATTGGTTGTTATGCCCCCAGACTAGATAAGAAAGAAATAACTCCCAGACCTCTTCCATGTGATGATCACTTAGTCATGTGGAAGGATCCAAATAGGACTTGGTCAGCACCGCGTCACACAGGCCTCTGACACCCCAGTGACTGCCCCAATGTAAATGTGGGAGTACGTCTCACTCCTGCTGTGCTCAGTACCTCTCTGCCGTCAGGGAGGAGCCAGGGCCCCTCTTTATTCTCCTGAGGGCCAAGGTTTTGCATTTCTTGCTTCTCTTCTGGGGTAAGGGAAGGCAGAGGCTTTGGAGGTGGAAATGCCAGAATTATCACCAACATTTCCTCTGGACTCAAAGAGTTTTCCTTCTATTTCCAACTATAAAAGTGGCCTAGAATCAGTTATTGATTGCATCCCAAATACCTCTTTTCCTGTACTCTCAGAACCTTTTAATATTCTCTTTCTACTCTTTTGTAAGATATTAACAGTAACTGTGCTATCCTTTCCTGTTTTTTTTTTCAAAATATTTCAATTAGAAAATATAGGAACTGGAAAAACTCCTGGCCCTGTTTCTCTAAAATATTCCCTCATTGATTTTCCCTCTGTCTTCCAAACAACATACAAATGTGAAGCAATAATATACATACAGATTAAAGGTAAAAAGTAGAACAGAATATATTATTCTTCAGCTGAAGTAAAAAAAAAAAAAGCAGAAGTAATGATCCTGATTGTAGACCAAGTAAAATAAAAAACAGATACAATTTAAAGAGATAAGGAAGAAAACAAACTTACTGAGGAGTACCAGAGATAAAGAGGTGATTTTAATAATAATTAAGAGAACCCAGAGAATATTTTACAAAGTAGTAAGATTATATGATGGTCAGCTGGGATGGACCTGTTTCATTTCAACAATGAGATGATACAAGATAATTCTAACACACTTTGGTCTTACTTTTGTGTGTGTGTGTGTGTGTGTGTGAGAGAGAGAGAGAGAGAGAGAGAGAGAGAAGAGAGAGAGAGAGAGAAGAGAGAGAGAGAGAGAGAGAGTGTGTGTGAATTTGAATTAAGTGACTTGCTCAAAGTCAAACATCTAGGCAGTGTTCACTGTCTCAGACTGGATATAAATTCAGGTCCCCCTGGCTCCAGGGTCGGGGCTCTATCCACTGTGACTGAACAAGATGTGGTGTATATAATGGTGATATTATAGTGATGTACTATTAGAAATGATGAGCTGGTTGATTTTAGAAAAACAGGGAAAAATTTACATGAAATAACAAAAAGTAAAATGAGTTGAACTGTGAAAATATCGTGTACAGTAACAGCAATGGTTTAATAAGAACACTTTTGAAATCTAAGTCATTTTCTGTGCTATAATTTCTAAAATCAATTTCAAAGAACAGATGAAAGTATAAACAATTTACTTCAAAAAAGAGATAGAACATGAACACTTTGGTTTTACACACACACACACACACACACACACACACACACACACACAAACACAGATATATCTTTTAGGAAAAAAGTAAACAATGTGAAATGGAAAGTCATGGTTATGTATCTTCGGTGTTGTGCTATATACAAGTTAAAGATTTTTTCCTTCTTTTCTATATAAGTTGAAAACAAATACAAATTAAAATATATTTACGCCTTCGTAGGAAATGGCAAAGAATGGGAATATGAAATGATATCTATAAATTGAAGATTTGTTGGATTACATATTATATTTATAGATATCTCTGTGAATACATACATATAAATTTACATATATATGTAACAAAACTTCTCTGTATGTTTAATAATATACATTTGTAGATGTGTATAAATATAATATAATAATAAATATAATAAAGTATTATACTGATGTAAGAAATGATAAAGATGATTGCTATAGAGAAAACAGGAGTGACATGGATGAACTTATGACAATTGAAACAGAACCAGGCCTACAGTTTAGCCATTTTTCCCACCCAGCTGTACCTGTCAGTCATGGAGAGTACACCACATGGGTCATAGATTCTTCCTGTTTAGGAACATAAAGTAACATTAAAAATGTGTCTGACCTTTGAACTCCATGCATCCCACACGATGACATTTGCACAAATTGTAAACTCTTGACTGAGCTGAACTTCTGGGATAAAGTCCCCCACATACAGAAGATGATCATTGTAAAAATTGAAGTATATATAGTTCATAAGGGCATAGTGAGCCTCTGTGCGTCTGTTCTCATCCACAAACACCTGCTCACCAACAATATTCTCAAACTGGGTGTTCTTCAGGTAGGAGTGAAGCTGAAAAAGAGGAGAAATGCTCATCAGTGAGTGGTACCTGAGGGAAAGGCAATTGTACAGGAGAATTTATGGAGTCCTGTGCTCTTATTTTCAGATGGGATAAAATATGACTTTCTTCTAGGCCACAGAAATGACCCTCTGATATCCCAGGGTTGCCTGAATCTCCTGGGTTTGTAGTTTCAGTTTCACACTTAAGTCTTCATTGTTTCTCACCCCCTTTTATATAATTTATTGCCAAGGTCGGCTTGCAGCATCTCTCTAATATGTTCCCCTCCTGTTCTCTGCTAGTGGAACATCCTCAGGACTTCACACCCGGATTATTGCAATAGCATATTGCAATATGCTCTCTGACTAAACCTCTCCTATTCCGCCCTTCATCCTGACTTGGAAGGGATTGTTCTGAAGTGCAGGCCTGACCATGGCTCTCCCATTCTTGATAACTCCAATGGATTTTCTCCCATCTCCAGGATAATCTATGAAATCATTTGTGTGACATTCAAAGCACTCGGTATAAACCAGGAGCTCAATACAGCAGCCAATGAATATACAGCAAGTGAAGAAACAGCAGAAGTAGCAGCCATTGCAGGAGTGCTTGGACCACAGCCTCTTAGAAGGGTATTACAAGGGTCTCTTTTAAAGCACTGAGACAGGACTCAGTTGCTTTGCCAGTATCCAGATCGAGTGCACCTTCCTGGCTCACAGTGTGAAAGTGAGAAAGAGAACTAGCACAGGACAACTTTTAGCAACAGTGGAATATGGATCTTCTCACAGCTGCAGGGCAGAAAATAGTGCTTGTGGTAACTCACAGAACAGAACAGAGGCCAGGACATGAATAAAGATATTTCTCCTAAGATAAGACAACCTTAGAAGAAATGAAACTTCCAGGTCCCTAGAAGAATCCCTGAAAAGAGCTGTATAAAATCCTGAAGTTTGGGATATTGGTCCTTTTACCCTGTAAACAGGGCACTACTCTAATAAATAGGTAAAGTCAAATAATTGCCCAAGAAAATTGTCAAACAACAGAAAATGTTTTTGATCATTGAAAATTACTGTGATGATCAGGAAGATGAAAAATCCATACTTAGAAGAAAATAAAAAAGTCAAAACTCCTTTATCCAAAACCCACAATATAAGTAAAAATAGGTCTAAAGCCACAGAAGAGTTCAAAATGAAATTTCAAAATTTTCAAAAGGTAGATAGAAAAACAATTATGAAGAGAAATGAGAGAGATGTAAAAGGAAGCAGAAAAAGACATAGAGGAGAAAAATGCCTTAAAAATCAGAATTGCATAACTTGAGCAGTAAATATAGAGGCCCATTGAGGAGAATATTTCCTTAAAAATTAGAAATAAGAAGGCACTTTGAGATATAAGAGAAAAAGCCAAAAGGAAAAAGAATGGAAAACAATAGGCAATATCACAATAGAAAATGATGACCAGGAAAACAGATAGAAGAGAGAGCATCTAACATTATGAGACTACACAAATTCTACAATGAAAAAGAACATGGATTCTGTTTCAAGAAAGTATCAAGTAAATTCCTCCTACATTCCAGAATATGAAGGTAAAAATAGAGTATGAAAGAAGCCATAAATCTTCTATTGAAAAAGAGCCCCAAAGGAAGTCACCAGGCATATTTAGGCCCAATTCTAGACCCCCAAAGTGAAGGACAAAATATTGCAAGGATGCAGAAAGAAACAAATCTATACATTGGAGCCATAGTCAGGATGACAAAAGACTCCTCACCTTCTTAATTGAAAGATCAGAGTGCTTAGAATAGGTTATTTTGGAGAAAAATAAGATCTGGCTTACAACTAAGGATCACCTACCCAGAAAACCTGAGTTCAGTCCTTCAGGGAAAAAAAAAGGGTTCCTAATGAAATAAAGGGCCTTCAAATATTTATGATAAAAAAAAGTCAAGAGCTGACTAGGAAATATGAATTCTAAGGTTATTTACACCAGTAATATTGTTTAGGAATATACAATCAGAATCATTTCAGAAATTGAAAAGTCTCCAATGTCTTCCATGTCTCACTTCTTGCTAAAATATATACTCAAAAAATAATAACTAAAAAGGCACCACACTTTTCATATTACCTGCCATGAATGAGGCAATACAGATTCTTTATTTCCCAAGGATCTTTTCTCAGATCTTTTCATCACTATTTCATGGAGAGCCCATGCCACAGCATATAAAGCATTGTAGATGTTGTAACTCAAGGCGGATGTTATCATGTCCACAGGATGTTGTCATGGAGGCATTTGATAAATATAAATCTTGTTCTGGGATATCTGGTTGATCTGAGCATTTCAAAGGTGATGGCCTATGTGCTTTAAGAAGAACATCCTTCATGGTTAAAGGAGATATAAGCCTTCTGATAAAACTCTCAAACCCAGGGACTGGAGTAGTCAAGTGTGAAAAGAAGAGAGTAGTATGGAAAATGAAACCAAAATGGTACAAGGCTCTCATTGTAGTGTCTGAATGAGATGTGGCAATCCACACCTTCTTGGTTGGGAATAAAAATTCTGGTGGGATTTTCACAAATGTAAATGAATCTATGTCAGGATGAATGACAATGACGTTGATTCTGAAATAAGGATCCTGGACTTGAAGGCCTCAGAACTCTCCCCTTTTTTTTTGTCACTGAGAGGGATCTTCTCTGTGAAGGACATACAAACTCTATTCTTTTCCATTTCCTATCTCATTTCCCTGAGGAATTCCTCATCTCTCATATCATCTAAGACAATCAGGCCTATCCAGTTCCATTGAAAATATACCAATAAGCGGACAATACCTCGGTGAAGAGAAGAGGATTTGTGGGCCATCTGATAGAGGGAAGGAAACTGGACTTTGTCAGTAAGAACGGGATTAAATGGACCATAAGTAATCTGGATGAGAAAAAAAAATATGGATGAGCAGGTACATGCTGCTGCTGAGAGAGCTAAAGTAAAATACACTTACTCAAATGGGCATATTTATTGTTAGAAGGAAGTTTTAGATTTTATTGTGAAGTTTATCATAGATGACAATTTCTATCTGAAAGTTTCTCCATTTATCTCTTGAAATGTATTGTTGACTCTCCAAAAGACATCAGAACGTCTGTCCCCAAATTTGTTATTCATTACCACAGTCTCTGGCAAGAACATTTATCTCATTGACAAATACAAATATTCATGGACTTCATTAGATGTTTTCATTAGAAGGACTTCATTAGAGGGCTGATAAAAATTGAAATCATCTATGAGAAATATTGTTTCAGATCTGAGTGTCAGATATATACCCATATATCACAGTAGGAAAGAATCTACCTTTTGGCAAAGGAGACTTATTCAACTTAGCCTGCCGTGTTCTCTCTGATCTGGATCAAGGAAAAATAATCCCTGATGGAAGAGGTTGCCTCTTCTCTAGACCAGACTTCCTGCTATTATATTATTTGGCAACAAAGATGCGAGATATACCCTTTCTCATGATTCCCTCAATTAGACAGTTCAGTCATGTTTCCACAAGAACATGTAGAGTTAATTCCTATGCTCTTTGAGCTTATAAGTCTTTGTTTTTACTGTTCTCCAAGTATATGGAGAGGACTATTAATAATTTCAATGTTAGTGGCACAATAAAGATCCCAATTGGTTTTTCTCCATGGGCTTTAAATATTGAATCTGAAATACTGAATATTAAAGAAAATATAGTTAAATAATGTTAGGTTCAATCAGGAGAGGTTTAAAATAAGAAATGTGGATATAAATGGAGAGAGGCTTCCAATCCTTCACTTTTATATGCATAGTTCCATATTCCAAACTGACCTCCATTTCCTTTCATTGAAACATTCTAAATTTTCAATGTTTCTCCTTCATGAAATCATCCCTAATTTTCTTCTTGCTTTCAACATACAAAACACTCATATATCTGACTGACCATTGAAAAAGTTCAGTAAGCAGCCAGCTTAAAATACAGTGCTCAGAGAAGTCCATTTTCAGTTTTGAAAAGATGAGGTATTTTCTGAAATGTCATTCCTTGCCCCTTATGTTTCTGCTTTCCTTCTGGTGCCCATTAATACTTAGTTTCCTCTTTGAGAACAATGTCACAAATGTTCTCAAACTCTTGTACATTTGTAAATGTACTTAGGAAGTTCTTAGGACAGCTCTGTGGACAGGCTTCCCAGTGCTCCCCAAAACAAGCGCTGTATACATCAGTGCTCATACGCAATTTCCTTTTATAAATAATTCTCCTCTCAATAAATTCTGGACTAATAGTATTATGATTATGAAGAATCAGGCTCATAGGTGAGATGTAAAAGACGAAAAGATCATTCAACTTAAAGTCAAGAATGGTAAGATCTCATCAGTTCTCTTCCACCAGTGAATTGTTTAGTGTTGAGTAAACACTTTAACTTCTCCAATCATTATTGAACTTATTTGTATAATGAAAAAATATAACCAGTTTTTCTTTCAGATCCTTTCTTGGGCTGAAAGCTAAATGGCTTCTTGGCTTGCAGTAGGGTTGATGTTCTAGGAGTTGTTCATTTTCCCTGATGATGAAGACAGTGCCTTTGTTCAGTCACTAAAGAGTTAAACCAATCTAAAAAAAACCTAGATTAATTAGTTTCACAGTTTATCATTAGCTACGTGATCACAATTTAACTTTTCTCAGTTATAGTAACCTCCACTATAAATGGAAGTTACAAGAATATCTTTATTATGAATTTGTTGTGAAGATCAAAAGAAATGCAAAACAAAGACACCTGCAGGCCCATATTCCCCACCTGAGAAGGTAGAAATCACAGGATCTATAGATACACTTTGCACTTTGGGTGATGGGAGCAATGACTTCTGATGTCCCAGAGACATTTGGAGGAAATCTTTCATGAAATCTCTACTTTACAAATGAGGAAATGTCTCCCAGGAGATTAGAATGACTCGTCTGTCTTTATACAATTCAGAGCAGAACAATCCTGAGATTTTACCCAAAAGCTAATTCCCTTCCTACTTCCAACCCCTGCCCTTAGACAAGTCCCCAGGTGGAGTTCATGCAGTTAAAAATCCTTTGGACCAGAGGTTATGGCTCCAGCCTTCTGCCCTCCAGCCTGAGGGAAAGGCACCCAAGCAGAGGAGATGGGGCCTGTTTGCTCCGTGATTCCACTTCAAGAGATCAATTTATGCAACATATTTAACATATATAAGACTGCTTGCCATCTAGGGGAGGGGCTGGAGAGAGGGAGGGGAAAAATCGGAACAGAAGCGAATGCAAGGGATAATGTTGTAAAAATATTACCCTGGTATGGGTTCTGTCAATAAAAAGTTATTATAAAATAAAATTAAATTTAAAAAGAGAGAGAGAGAGAGAGAGAGAGAGAGAGAGAGAGAGAGAGAGAGATCAGTTTAGTCCTGGGGGAAGGGATGCTGCTCCTGGCAGCAAAAACCAGTCAGAGCTGTGGGAGAAAAATGAATAGAATCAAACATGAAGTACTTTGGTATATATGCCTTTGCCTACTGGATCTCAGGCCATCTTCCCACGCTGATTACCTACAAGAAGGCAAAGGATCCTATAGCCAGAACTGGCAGGGACCTCAGAGACCTTGTGATTCTAGTTTGGTCCCTTCTTTCTCTGGATCTAGGAAATGAGCCCGGCAAGGTTCATGCATTTTAGTCAGGTCTAATCTTCAGTGACCCCATTTTGAGGTTTTCCTAAAGGGCTTTGCAGCTCCCCCTCCAACTCCTTTGATTGATGAAGTAACTGAAGCAAATAAGGTGAAGGACTTGCCTAGGCTCACAAAGTGATTCCAGTAAGTGTCTGAGGCCAGATTTCAACTTGTCTCATGTCCCCTAACTGTCCCTATCCAATTTGAGACCCTTCCAATGGAAGATCCACTCAGAATCTCTGTAAGTTCCTGGCCTCCACTTCATGGCACAGGAGCCCTAGGTGGCTCCTTCTCCTCTATATTCCTAGATTGAAATCTCTGGAGACTTAACACCCAACATGGTCCAAAGGGATGAGTTCCAGTGGCCAAACAGCCCATAGTCACCTGTAAGTACAGGAAGTTCCTCTCACAAAGGATTCTACATCTAGAATGCTACAGACCCAAATGTATCTTGTGGGAACTTGTCCCTCCAAATGGGGAGATCAGGCTTCTCTCACAAGCCTATTGTTCGTACTTTGGAATAAATCTCAGGGAAAAAATAATATTAAAACACAGCTTCATTATGACTCCTGTGTAGGGTCTCCTCAAAGTGCTCCTTGCAGAGGATACTGGTGGAATTAGGGAGGCTTCATTTAACACATACACACACACACACACACACACACACACACACACACACATACAAAACACATACACATGCCACAAGCACCAGCACATTACCTGCGACATTTTGTAAATAAAGAAGCTATGGTAGAGACCAGTGGTTTTTAACGACTTTGTTTCCAGGTGGATTAATCTGGGATCCTGCTGGGAGCCCTTTGGACAAGGAGACTTCAGTCAGCCCTCCCCCTCTGGCAGGGAACTCCTGGAATTCCACAGAAATTTGTTTCTTTTTACTTTGATCCTCCTCAGGACCCACTTTTAGCTGGGGATGTTGGGTTGAATTCTTGGGAAAGCCTTGGTGTGACTGTACCTTCAGGTTCTGAGGGGACTATCGCAGCCCATCCAGAACACTGAGGAGACGACGGCCATTCTGGCTACAAAAGGGAACACAAGACACACAGGGGGACCGGCAGCAGGGCAGCTGGTCATTTCCTTGCCCACAGAGAAGGCCCAACATCTGTGATGCATCTAATAAGTGTCCATCATCTTTCCTGGAAGGAAACAACTTGGCAGAACTGCAAAGCAGACATTTCCATTGGCCCAGAGACCTGCCCAATGACGGGATGTGTGGCTCTCCAGGGCAGCCAAAGAATGGTTTTGACTCATATTTAGTCTTCAACTCCAAGATGTTCTAGAATGATCAGAATCATCATCCCAGAACTCTCTTGCATCAAAGACATCATCTCCTAATGAGAGTTGTCACTTGGCTCTAAATTATTCTTGAGGCAAAAGAGTGGAAACTTCCTTTTCCCCTCAGGATTTTTGATCACTGAAAGTTTTTCTTTCTTTGTTTCTTTTCTTTCTTTCCTTCCTTCCTTCCTTCCATCCATCCTTTCCTTCCTTCCTTTTTTGCTTTCCTTCCTTCCTTCCTTCCTTTCCTTCCTTCCTTCCTTCCTTCCTTCCTTCCTTCCTTCCTTCCTTCCTTCCTTCCTTCCTTCCTTCCTTTCTTTCTTTCTTTCTTTCTTTCTTTCTTTCTTTCTTTCTTTCTTTCTCTTTCTTTCTTTCTTTTTCTTTCTTTCTTTCTTTCTTTCTTTCTTTCTTTCTTTCTTTCTTTCTTTCTTTCTTTCTTTCTTCCTTTTCTTTTTTTTTTTTGCAAAGGGGACATTTTATTTTATTGAACTAAAATTAGTGTAGATCAGGAGGAGGGTGGGCAACAATGGCTCAAGTTTTCATTAGGTTAAACAAAATGACCTTGTGTCAGTTTTTAACCATGAGAGTCCGAATATGATTTGTGTGGAAACAAGAAATAGTGTGTGTGTGTGTGTGTGTGTGTGTGTGTGTATTTTTAATCACATCAGAAAAATTCAGAAAGGAGCTTCACAATCTTGTTTATGTAATCTTCATGTTACAAAATGCTTTGCAAACATCCCCTGCTGTTTTTCTTCAGTAGCATCACTGATGTAATATTCTTGTCTAAAATATATTGTTCTCTAGGAGCTAGTTTCTTGGAGTCCCTGGGAGCAGTCTTCATTTCACTTCAGTGTAATCACCCCAAATGCAGCCAGGAGTTAAAGTCCAAATCCTTTATTGTCTCCTCCAAAGTCTTATCTCTTTTCCTGGGGTCTGCTTACCTTTGATAGAGGCCTATCTCTCTCCTTGGTTCCGAGAGCTCTTGTTGCTAGTCTGTTGCCTCTGCCAGCTTCAGCCTCCAGCCAGAACAAAGGTAAAAGATGGAATGAATCCGTCTCCTCAGAAAGCTTCTATTGGGCTTGTCCTTTTGGCCCCAAGAGCTTCTCTCTTATATGCCCCATTCTGAGTATACACCAATCATTATATCACTAAAGAACCATTATTTATTGGAGGATTAAATCAATTCTAACCTAGATTTAGCCACTGTCTCTTCAATTCTACTTACTCAGCACCTTGTAAGAATCCTAACATCTCCCGCTCTCTTTTGTTTTTAGAATATAGGTGGTCATGACCTCCCTGACTTCTCAAGGAGGTGAGAACACCATAAAAAAGAAGATGATCACGACTTCCCTGACTACTCAAAAAAGGAGTGAAAACACCATAAAAGGAGGCGATCACGCCCTCCTTGACATCTCAGGAAGGGAGATGAAAACCCCAAAGGAAATGGGAAATCAAATCAAATTAGCGGGTTTTTGAAAAGGCTCGTTTGAAATAGCTATACATAAATCCATCCATATGGGAGGCATTACACATAATTACATAAATTACATAAACACATAGCAATATAACACAGTGATGTAACAAATAACATGAATCAACATGAGGAATTATACATGTCCATAAGTCCTAGAAATAGTCCAAAAGGAATCTCTTGTCCATTATTCATGTGCCAGGAATACCATAATTCCTGCAAGTTTTGAAGTCCTGCAACGGTCTCATCTTGTGTTAGGGAATCTAATGATTCCTGAAGATTTTGTTCTTAGGTCTTTTCCTGTTTCAAGGTTTTTCTCTTTTTCTGTCTCTCTCTAGGTGCTCATTGTCACCCATCTGATTCCTTCTCCGTCTGAAGAGATACAAGTAAACCCTTTCTCCCAATTGATTAACCTATCTAGTCCCTTCTATTTACCACTTTCTAAATTTCTCCTCATCACTGGTAATTACATTAGAATTGTTTGCACTGAAAAATGTTATGCACAATCATTCCTTTTAGCAAATCTCTCCCCCATAAATGAATAGGCAGTGTCTGAAGAACTTCAGATCGGAACCACCGTTCTTTATTCTCCTTTCTCCACAATAACCATTTAGCCTGCATACCTTGGAAAGGTTTGTGCGCTTGTATGTTGGCCAAGCTTGTGACCAAAAGCACTGTGACCTCACTGACTTATCAGCTCCTGTGTCCACCGACCCTTCAAAGAGTTTTCCTTCTATTTCCAACTATAAAAGTGGCTGAGAATCAGTTATTGCTTGCATCCAGAACACCTCTTTTCCTGTACTTTCAGAACCTTTTAATATTCTTTTCCTACACTTTTGTAAGGTATTCTCAGTAACTGTGCTATCCTCTCCTGCTTTTTTTTTAATGTCCTGGTGAGGAGCAGCAAGTGAGGAATACACATTTCCCCTTCAAAAATCATGGCATGAACTGATGCTGAGTGAAAAGAGCAGAACCAGGAGATCATTGTACAAGGCAATAACAAGGTTATATGATGATCAATTCAGGACGATGTGGCTCTCTTCAACAATGAGAAGCTTCAGACCAGATGCAATGGTTTAGTGATAAAGGGAGCCATCTACAACCAGAAAGAGGGACTGAGTGTGGTTCACAACAGAACATTTTCAATTTTTTCTTGTTGTTTGCTTACATTTTATTTTGTCTATAACATTTTTCTGGTTTGATTTGATTTTTATAGCATAGTAAAATAATTATATAAATATGTATGAACATATTGAATTTAACCTATAATTCTACCATGTTTAACATATATTGGACTATTTGCCATCTCAAAGAGGGGGTGAGGAAAGGGGGAAAATTAGAACACAAGATTTTTGTGAGGGTCACTGTTGAAGAATTGTCCATGCATATCTTTTTAAAAATAAAAAAAAAGCTTTGATAAAGAAAAAAATTTAAAAAAAAGAAATGAAGAAAAAGAAACACTGTTCTATGCTCCCCAAAACATCTTGGACAGAGAGCTCAGAAGGCCAAATAAAGACATAATTCTCTTCAGGTCTCACCCCAAATGTTCCAAATTCCTTTAAAATGATGATATATACATTTTAGAATGTTGTTACTCAGGAAAAAAAAAGATGGAATAGATTATTTTCTAACCTATGACAGCTTATCATCAGGAAAGGTCTATTGTGAGATAGGAGCACAGTATTGGTATAGATCAAGACAGCAAAGTCGCAGCCCTGGCTTGATGCCAGCAAACAAGGAGCAATAACTCTGAATCTGCTGCTGTCTTGGCAAAAAAATATAAGGTATAATTGGTCAAATGGAAGCTAATGTCATTATGAGAAATCCAGAAACAATCAATCAAAATATACATAACGAAAAGTAGATAACAATGCGATATATCTCACTGAAAAAATAATGATCCTGAAGAGATCATTTTAAAATTATGGGACTTTCTAGACATCTTCTGGTAAGATATTATCGAGGAAAACTCTGTATTCTGGAGGGTAAAAGAAAAATGGAATGAACACACTAATCATTGTCTGAAGAATTCAAGAAGGAAATGTCCAGAAATAGGGTTGTCAAATTCCAGAATTTTTATTGCAAATATCTAAAAAGAAAGAATTCAAGTATAGTGAGAAGACAGTTAGGATACACAAGATTTTGTCACTTCTTTAAAGGATCAGAGTATTTGGAATGTGAATTTCTGTAGAGCAAAGGAGTTAGGATTGTAACCAGGAATCGCCTGCCCAGTAAAACTGATGATGGCCCTTCAGGAAAAAGTGTGGTGTTCTCTTCTTTTTTATAATATAAATGATGATTCTGTGTGGGAGCAGGTTTCTTGGGGAGGTTTTCTGGAGGCAGCCTTAGTTTCAGTTCAGATTCTTAGAGGCCTATCTTTCTGCTTGGTTCCAAGAGCTCTTACAGCTTGTCCTTTGCCTCTGCTTTCTTCAGCCTCCAGCCAGCACAAAGCCTCCGAGAGTGGGTTCGTGGACTTCTGTATCTCCCAGAGTGCTCTTTGGCCCTGAGAGCTTCTTGGTTATATGCTGTTCACTAAGTACACACCAATCATTATATCAGGAAACCATTATTTGTTGTATGATTGAATCAATGCGAAACTAGATTTAAACATTGTCTACTCAGTTCCACTTAGTACTTTGTTTCAAGTTCTGGCCCATAACATCTCCTTGTAGGATCAGCTCAATCATACTGAACCATGCTAAAGTAGATAATTGTTGTCTCTATAATGAGTTAACACTTTGTAGGGATTCGAACAAAAAAGGTAGGCGCTCAGTGAAATAGAGGAATTCCAAGTATATGTCATGAAAAGACCAGAGCTGAACAAAAATTTTGATTTTCAAATACAGAATTCAGGAGAAGCACAAGTGGTTAATCAGGAAATGGAAATCATAAGGGACTTAACCTGATTAATTTGTTTACTTTTGTGCATGGGAGGATGATCCTTGTAATTCATGAGAAATTTCCCATTAATAGGGAAGTTAGAAGGAGTATATATAAACAGAGTGCATAGGTGTGCATTGAATATGAATATGAAAGAATACATTATGAAAGAAATTACATTAAATTAAAGATTTGGTGGAATGTGTTGGGAGAAAGGGAAAGGAAGAAGGAGGATGGCATAAATTATCTTCTATTAAAAAGGCAACATAAAGCATGTAGCAGAGGGGAAGGAAGAGGGGAGAGAGAGAGAGTGAATATTATACTCATTTGAATTGGCTCTAAGACGAAATAACATACACACTCAATATGGATAGAGAAATCTATATTATTTTGTAAGGTAGTAATATGTTAAAACAATAAGAGCAGAGCTAGGGTGAGAAAAGAGAGGGAATATTGTGAAATGTGTGATGAAAAGTAAAACCCTTTCATGAAGGATAAATTGAAAAAAAACAAAATAGAATAATCAGAGAAAATATAATTAGCAATAGTCATTGTGGAAACAATTTTGAAGCAACTTTCTTTTCTGCAAACAGCTCTTCTCAAATGTATAGATAAAGGAATGAAAAGTATTAAAATATGAGCTAGTTCCCAACTGATATTGATAAAAATTTATGATATATTTTGAAAAGGCTATAAAATTAGGCAAATTCATCCACCTAAAACTAACACATCATGGCTTGAATCCTAAAAGGAATTAAGAAAAAAAAGGAAAAGGAAACATATGAACAAAAATATTGATGTCACCTCTGTTCTTGGGGAAAGAATTGGAAATTGAGGGAATTCTCATGAAATGCAGAATGGCTGAAAAAATTGTTGTATGTAATTACGATGGAATACTTTGATGATTTATAACTATGATGACCAGAAAAATCTGGAAAGATACATGAACATATGAAAACTGAAATGTAATGTGTATCAAGTCAAGCAATAGAGTGGATTGGTCACCTGTGAATAACTTTGCTTTTTCAACAACAAAATGGTCCAAAACTGCTCTGAAGGTCTTTATGATGAAACTGTTGGATGTTACACAGTTTGTAAAAATTTTATTTTTAGGAGTTCTTTTTATTAACCCAAGGAATGATGCATGTATATTTCTCAGCAAGGCATTTCTATAAATATTTTGTGTAACTGCACATGTGGTATCTCAGTGGTTCTGGGGATGGGCAAGAAGGGAGAGAATGGGGAAGGCAAACCTTTTTAAAAAGTTAAAAATATTGTTTTACATGGAAAGGGGAAAATAAAGATATCACACTAAAAAAAGAAGAAGAATTCTTGCTCCTGGAACTCCTTTGATTCTTGTTCTGTTTTGTGCTATTTTCCCACAATATCAGGAGAATTGCAAAACATTTGGGAATAAAAATGCAGCCCAATAACCCGGCACTGGAGGCCAAAATGGAGAAGATCTCCACGATCATCACGGCTTTCCCTTTGGAGCTCTGATATGTGGGGAGGAAAGAGACCCAGACACTGCAAAACACCAGCATGCTGAACGTGATGAACTTGGTTTCGTTGAAGGCATCAGGTAGGTTCCTGGCCAGGAAGGCTATGGTGAAGCTGCCCAGGGCCAGAAAGCCCATGTAGCCCAGGACACAGTAAAATGCAAAGGCAGAACCCTCGTTACAAGTGAGGATGATGTGCCTGGATTCAGAGCTTGTGTCTGCCTCTGGAAAGGGGGGATGGGTCCCCAACCAGATGGCACAGAAAAGCCCTTGGATTCCGGAGCAGATGAGAACCACACAGTAGGGCACTCTGGGATGAAGGAACATCCGCATCCTGCTCCCTGGCCTTGTAACCCTGAAAGCCAGAACCACTATGATGGTTTTGGCCAGAATGGAGGAAACAGCCACCGTGAACACAACTGCAAATACTGTTTGTCGGAGAAGGCAGGAAGCCGTTGTGGGACGGCCCAGGAAGAGCAAGGAGCAGAGGAAGCAGGAGGAAAGGGAGGTGAGGAGCAGGTAGCTGAGGTTCCTGTTATTGGCTTGGACTATGGGAGTGTCTTGGAACTTCACAAAGACCCACAGAACCAGGGCGGTGAGCAATGAGAGTGAAACAGCTACAGCTGTCACTGCCTTCCCCCAGGGTTCATTCACATCCAGGAAGGTCACAGTCTTGGGCAAGCAGAGATCTCTCTGCTCATTAGAATATTCATGCTCTGGGCACTTCTTACACTTCTCGGCATCTGCAGGAGACAAACAAGGACTTAACATTTAGATTAAAATATTCCTCTTCATTCCCACAGTAGGAAATCGTCCCCAGATCTGCAGCAATTCCTTCTGCTTCCACCGGATGCAAAACCCCATTCTCTCTTTACCAGAGGACACAGTCACTGGTAAGTCACTTGGTACAGTACACTGGCCAGATCAAATCTATTCATGCTCTTGATCACTCTTGGCTTGGGTTCAAGTTCTCTTTATTCCTTTTATATAAGGGATGATACCTTTTTTTCTTAACTTAATCACTAAAGACAATAAGCTTAGACAGTGGAGCCCTTTCCTATCAAATATCCAGATTCCTTCTGTGTTGTGTTGGGCAACAACTCAAGTAGAAGAGCTGCCTGTCTCAATACTTCCTCATTCTTTGCAACTCCCAGTTTTCACCTTTCCACAACTGATTTATATGAATTTTAAACATTTCCTTGGTAGATGCACACAGTATGTGTATACTTGTCTCCTAGGTTGGAATAGAATCTCCCTGAATGAAGGATTCACTTCCTTTTTATCACTCTAACCCTTTATTTATGACCACGTTCTTCCCATACTAAATGACTCTTGATTGACTGATTAATGACTTCTTAAACAGCTAGCAAGTTTCTTATAGAAAACCTGTTTCTTTTGTTTTGGAAGTATTCCTTTTATGAATCCCAAGAGAAATCAAGCCTTTCCAGGATGTATTCAATAGTGAAAATGATAACCCATTAATATCTTCATTTCATCAATTAATTTAAAGAAAAGTTCTCTTTGGATCCTCAGTTGGAGTTTTTCACTAGTATTTGGAATATTGGATTGACCTTATTTTAACCATAGCTTTCAGGTCCATGAGACCTGAAATTAGTATCTCGAATGCTTCAATGACACACTAGACCCCTGATTTCTTTCAGCAGTCTCTCTGTTGCCTCAAAATTATTATTATTTCCTCATTGATTCTCCTTCTTTGTCTATGATCTTCACAAATCTTTTATTGTCCCTGTCACATTTGCAGTGAAAACCCAAAGAGACATGGCAGCTATGTCACAAATTACCCTCAACTGCTTCAATTTTACTATGAATTATCACTAAGTAAATGACTACTGGATATGAATAGGACTTGAAATCAAGAAAGTCAGAGTTTACACCCCGCCTCAGAAACACAGTTGTTATGTAACTGGGTAAATAATATGCTTTGGTCTGTCTTTGTTTTCCTTTCAGGGAAATAAGGATAATAATCACACCATCTTCATAAGGTTATTATGAGCATCACATGAGAGAGAACATATGTAGCACAAAATTGAGCCTCTATTTAAATGGTTTTTACAATTTTTATCATGATCACAAGAGTTTGCCCTCATTGCAGGGGAGAGACCCATGAGGGCCCCACTAAGGCAGCAGATGAGATTGAGGGATCGTCTAAATTTTGTAATTGTAGGATCTTCTCACAGAAGCCGCCTTTTCTCTGGTTTCCTGTTTTCCCCTCTCTCTTGGATTCAAAACCACGTAAAGCCAGACTCAAATGCAATGCTATTGAATAAGCCACGGCAGCATCCATTCTGCTTGGAGCTTGGGATGCAGTGTTGACTCCATAAGCCCTGTGACCCACGTGGTGATTTACTTATCCCATGTCTCTTTTCTTAACCTCCTGAGCTGATTAATTATCTGATGTCACTCCATGTGCCGTGTGATAAAAATAGGTGATGGCCACGAAGGGCAGATGCATTTTTAGTACTGTGGAAGTCACTCTGCTCCACAATGGTTTTGGTATCTCCCAGAAAACAAGGCCCAGCTAAATACCTGACCTTCTTAAGTAGAGATGGTTCCTGCTGCAGGATTTCCTTCTAACCACAAGTTCCAGGTTCAGTCCCAGGGCTATCCCTGCTTTAACTGTGTTGATTAAAATGTCAGGGGGAAAAGGCCAATTTGTTTAGCATTGCTCACTATGTCTGACTTTTTTGTTACTATATTGTTCAATACCATAAAGCATTAGAACAATGAAATAGGGAAAGGCAATACTGGATCATCAGTAGAAAGGGGTAATAGCATTTGGATGGCTCCTATGGAACTTACAGAGTCAGCTAATGGCTCTGGGTTTCTTATGGGACATGAACCATGATCTTTGAAGACCCTGCTACTTTTCAGCTCTTGGTCAGTTTTGAGTAAATTTTCTGCTGAAACCAGACCCGTAAGTTAGAGAAAAGTCTGCAATCTAAAATGTGTGGAATACAACTCCCCCATCAGGTAACTTTCTTTGCTTTTGCATTCTCCAGCTCAACATCTCTGTTTCGATTTCTGTTTCTCTATTCATTTCTTTCTATCTCTACCTCTGCCTTCGTCTCTCAACATCTATCTGTTTCTCCCTTTTTATTTCTTGCAAAGACATCTCTCTCACTCCTTTATCTATAAACTTATATATTTACATATTTTATAAATATACATACAAATGCAGAGACACTTGTATGTATTGTTTTTAATCTTTACCTTTGTGTATATCCATGGCAAACTGTGTAGGAGTAAAATGGTAAATGATTGCAGTTCATCAAAGAAATAAGATGATGAATAATTTCTTCCTTTTTATTATCTTTCTCATTTTGCAGCAGGAAAAATTTACCATGTCATTGTGTTTGTACAGTTCCTGGCACTGACTTGGCAAGTTGACTTCCACATATTTTGTCTTGTTTCCACTTATCTGGGATTTTTCTTTCTACCTCTCATTCCTGGCCTTTTTTTATAACATGAAAATGGCGGTGATATATGTGGGTTTTTGTTCTATACAGCGATTGTGTTGAAAATGTTTCAAGTAGTTTTTGTTGAGTTTCAAGGATTCTCTAAACATACCAAATCTCCTGCAAAGTGTGATACTAGTTTTTTCATTGCTTACATTAATTTTCAATTTCACTTTGGTCTCTTATTGCTAAAGGTAACATTTTTAGTACAAAGATTCAGAATATTGGTGAGAATGTGCATCCTTGTTTTCACCCTTTATCTTATGAGAAAAGTTCCTAACTTTTTCTCTTTCTCTGACTCATATAATCATTTACAGAGACAGGGACATTTCTGCAAAATTGAGACAAAAGAATATCCTCTTATTCTTTTTCACTAGCATGGGCAGTAAAAAGCGAGCTCCTTGCTGTAACTCACCCATATGGCTGGAGATTTCTCCTTCTGAGCATGGGGAGCAGTTGAAGCAACAAGGAGGCTTCCCCTCCAAAGGCAACTTCCTGGATCCAGCAGGACAACTGGGACTACATACAGCAGAGGGAATCTAAGATGGTGACAGGGGAATGCAATAAACATTTTTAACTGACAGCTATTTGTTTGTGAAGAAAAACGCAGCTTTTTTCTTTTCTTTTCTTTTTTTTTTTTTTTTTTTTTTGCCATTCTGGCTTTGATAACCACCTCCACAGGTACCTAATTAGGAGTGTACATGGATGATCACATGTTCCAACTTACTCTTTCCATTTGTCACCCTCTCTTCTGCAACACTCAGTAACAAACCTTCTCCTACAGAAACATTCCCCAAAATGTATTTCACACCCTGGTTCTTTATAAGATAGTCCATATATTGCATAATTACAAAGAAGAAGACTTCCCTTGTTTCAATCATAGATGGGGGAGATAGCTCAACAAGACCCTGAAGCTTCTCCTTCGGCAGGGCCATTATTCTGCAAGTGCCATTCCCAAAGTCATGTGAATTTTGATTGCCT